>NC_044198.1:30014679-30058745 GCF_900880675.1 Sparus aurata | reverse complement strand
ACACCACACACACACACACACACACACGTAACATTTGGATTCTTGAAACCACGCTTTTATTTTGAAGTGCAGCTCACAGCTGTAGCTCCTGTACAGAGCTCAGATCAGATTAATCAACAATCACTGATCGATAAAGAGTTATTTACAGTGGATCCGATCGAGCGAGCATCGTCCTCATATGGAAGCACGGGGGGAGGCGGCGGTGGGGGAGGGGAAGCGGCATCCGCCATCTTGGCGTCCAACAAGGATTTCTGAGAGGCGAGGCGGGCCTCTGAGCTGCGCAGTGATTGGACGGCGTGATGAAGCTCGAGGAGAGAAAGTTTCTGACTGAGCAGCAGGACACAGCTGAGGGCGAGAGACACAGACCATCAGAAAGAGCCGGAGAGAGAGACAGCGACAGAGACAGAGTAAAAGTCAAATTGGCTTCCTCCCAAAACACCACACCTCTGACCATGTATATACCCTTCACACCTTAATTAACAAACATGTCCACCAAACAAAAAATGGTAAAATATTCACTAGTTTCATTGATTTCAAGAAGGCTTTTGACTCTATTTGGCATGAAGGGCTTTATTACAGGCTCCTCCACTGTGGTATAGGGGGCACAATGTATGATCTGGTCAAATCAATGTATTTGGAAAATATGTGTGCTGTTAAAATTGGAGACAAACTGACTTCTTCACCCAGAGAAGAGGTGTACGCCAGGGCTGCAGTTGAGGTCTGACTCTGTTTAACGTGTATATAAATGAACTTGCTGTTGAGTTGGATCAGTGTGCTGCTGCTGGCCTCTCCCTCCTAGATAGAGAGGTGAAGTCTCTGTTTCATGCTGATGACCTTGTTCTACTGTCTCCTACTGAACAAGGACCACAGCAACAGCTGGACATAGTAGGAAAGTTCTGTCAGAACTGGGCCCTGGCATTAAATATGAAGAAAACTAATATCATGATCTTCCAAAAACGCCCCAGATGTCAGGAGAACAAACACCAGTTTACCATAAATAAGCATGTCATTGAACATAGCACGAGTTATACCGACCTTGGTATAACCATCACAGCATCAGGGAGTTTCAACATGGCAGTGATGCACTAAAAGAAAAAGCTCAAAGAGCCTTACATGCAATTAAGACAACATTTTATAATTTCCAGTCAAAATCTGGTTTACAATATGTGATGGTGTCATCCAGCCCATTGCGCTGTATGGTAGTGAAGTCTGGGATCCACTCAGTCATCAGAACTTTACCTGCTGGAACAAACATCCAACAGAATCCTTACATGCAGAATTCTGCAGATACGTCTTACACGTACACAGAAACACACCAACAAATGCATGTAGAGCAGAATCAGGCAGATACCCACTGATAACCAACATTCACAAGACAACACTCGACTTTTTGAACCACCTGAAATCCAGCTGAGACACTCAGAGCTGAGCCCAGAACAGAGTCCACTGTGTCAGCTGGTACTGAGGCTAACTGCCCCTCTCAGACAGTCTGACCAGCCTCACAACAACACTGCTCTCCAAACACCAATCACAGTCAAGCTAATCATAACACAATGTAAAGAAACCTATCTGGAACATCGGAAAGAAGAAACTAAAAGACAGTAGATTAGAATGTTATGTTTATTTTGAAAAGTTCAGCTCTATAATCCCAGATTTCAAGGATCTGAATGACTTTAATATACTCTTGGGAGAAGCAGACAGGGCACATCTGCTGCCCAATATATATCAGCATGCTGCAACCTGAGACGCACACACACACTCAGGATATACTGTATATGTAATTAATGTAAATCTAAATTGTTGTAAATCAATCTTGATGTTGTGTATATGTTTATGTTAAGTTATTGTTAATGTCCGTAAGTTTAGACAAGATGCTTTGGCAATATTGTTGTTAAAACTTTAATGCCAATGGCTAAAATTAATTGAATGCGTTACTGAACCAATCGCACTCTATGGCAGTGAGGTGTGGGGTCCACTTACAAATCATGACTTCACTCAGTGGGATAAACAGCCCATTGAGACCCTGCATGCAGAGCTGTGTAAAATTCTTCTACATGTCCAGAGGAAAGCCACAAACAATGCATGTAGGGCAGAATTAGGCAAATACCTACTAATTATAAAAATACAAAAAAGAGAAATTAACTTTTGGACACATCTAAAACTAAGTGACCCCCTCTGGTATCATTATCAAGTAGGGGTGTGCCAAATATCGATACTACAATATATCGCGATATTTCATCTTGAGGTATGTTATCGATACACTGGTGCCAAATATCGATATTTAAAAATGTATATTTTTTTGGCCCACCACCACCACCACCCCTCTTCGGAGGACAGCTTTATCTTTATTCAAACATAGGTATACAACCAAATAAAAAAAAAAAAATGGTTTAAGCAGCTCTGAAACCCACACATATAGATATTTAATGATAGTTGTAGTCAGTGTGTGTGTTAAGAAGAGACACTGTGCAATACACTCTTTGTTTACTTGGCTGTCATTCATGTGAAATTGATTGACAATGTTTTGTAATTCCTGTGAAATGGATTCAGTGCAGTCAATAAATTCTGAATTTCTTCAGTGACACAGATATCGTGATGTATCGTGGATGAAATTCCTTGCAATATATCGATTATCGCAGAATCGCTGTATCGTGATATTATCGTTATCGTGGGCAAAATATCGTGATAGTATCGTATCGCGAGGTACCTGGTGATACCCAGCCCTATTATCAAGCCCTGCAATGCCAAGACACGAGCAGCAGGAACCCCCTTACCCAACTGGTTCAGAGGCTGAGATCACAAACCTGCCCAGGAACACACCAGCTCACCAATCACACCCAACCCTAATCACTAAACAATCAAAACAAAACTACATCACCTACTGGCAAACACAAACAAAAACACAGAGCAAAATGCAATGCTATCTGGCTCTAAATCGACCCTACACCACAGCAGAGTACCTGAGCACGGTGACTGATCTTCAGCTGAAACGAACCTTGACAAAGTCCAGACTGAGTGAACACAGCCTGGCTACTGAAACAGGGAGGCTCCCTGCAGAGCAGAGGCTGTGCTGCCACTGCAGTCTCAATGAACCTGAGACAGAGTTACACTTCCTCACCAAATGTGAAACATTTAAGTATATAGAGAAATATATTTCCCTAAATTTGAAATGTTAACAAAAGGTTCTTTCTCTAAACTATACGACGAGGAAAAACTGTCGATCCTACTCGGGGAAGAATCAAAGAGCAGCACATTAGCAGCAGTGTATGTTTCTGCCTGCCACACACTGAGAGACAGCCAGGGACACACACACACTATCAGCTGACACACACATTTATTGTTTGTCATTCTGTAGCCTTTTAATGATTTTAAATGATATTTTTAGTTAACACAAATTGAGTGATTTACTGTAATTTTTATTTTTCATTTTTATTTTATTTTTCTTTTTTTTACTGATTACCTATGAATTCATTGTAAATACTGTTTTCCTTTATTGTAAATACTGTTTTCCTTTATTGTAAATACTGCTTCCTTTATTGTGATTATTATAACTTGTAATGCTTGCTTTGGCAATATGTACAATGTTACGTCATGCCAATAAAGCCATTTGAATTTGAATTTGACAGACAGAGAGAGAGAGATGACATGCTGAGGAGGAGCTCCTGATTTAATATTGGACTTTTGGATTGTCAAGAGAGACACAAACATCAAGAACAAGAGGAATACCTTCAAAAACGAGATGGAGATACTTTTTTATAATTATTATTATTTTTTTTTATTTGGAAACCTCAATGTAGGTATATTTTAATTCTTCCAACTGACAAATGCTGCTAGATAGCTAACCAACTGCTAACCAACTTTTCTTTGAGCCTCAGCTCCCCACAAGGAACCAGGTGGGAAAATAACACTGACCTGACAGCAAGAAAGGACGAGAAGCTTACCTGCTTATTAATTAGAAACTGCTTTTTTTGTTTTTTTATTAGTTTTTTGTGTTTTTGCTAGCTAACTAGCTAGCATCATTGGCTTGGTTGTTGTTTGGTTGCCATAGCAACATGGTCACTGAAACTACAGCAGCAGCAGTAAGGGACACATTACTCCTCCAGTTTTTTGAGTACCCTGAGGATATAAAATCAGAAAATGGAAGAATAAAGTTCAAACATAGAATCCAAAGAGAATACCCAGAGACTTTATATACTGACCGCTTTAATAACACTGATGTTATTAACAATCTGCTGTTTTACACTGAGCATATCACTGCATGGCATACAGCCATATCAAAGCACTACAGCTTCTACGTCAAGAGAGGAATCTGCAAGGGGAGACAAATTCAGATCTTTGAGGATGAAGATAAGTGCCAAGAGAGAAAGATACTGACCATCAACTTCTAACAAAATGGCACAGTCATGGTGCAAGGCAATGAAGCTGCCCTTGGTTCCTTTGTACAGAGCTTTCCTACTCTGAAGAAGACAGCAGCATCTAAAAAGGACACAGGAAGCACTCTGAGCTCTCCCACCACCATACGCACCACAACAGCAGACAGCCAGGTCCATGGCAGTACTCAAAGCTTCCCCACCTGAGCCGAAAACAAGCAGCATCCAGAGCAGCACACGATCAGCCTCCTGAGAGACAGACTGGCTCTGCTAGAGGTGGAGCTGACCGAGCTGAGAGAACAGCTACTCCCCACCAGCACCACAACACACCCTGACCTCCAGGAACAACTCGGCCAATATAAGCACCAGATGGACACTACTACACAAGAACTCAGGGAACAGATCTCCAACCTGCAGAAGGATAAACAGACCCTCACCACAGAGCTGAGAGAAACAAAATCCTTTCCAAACTCGCATATCACCATCTCTACCCTGCTACCCCGCAGAGACTTTCACCCCAGAACCATCCACAGGGTGAACAGAGACATCACCAGAGGCTGTGCCTCGCTCCCTAATGTGCACGTTGCACATCATCCAGCCATAACTCCTGAGCACCTGTTTGACCACTCCCATTTAAAAAAGCAGGCCGTGGGCATATTTACCAAATCACTGAAGGATGTGGCACTGGGCCGTCAAAGCCTCCATCTCACACCAACCAGAGGAGCAGCCAGAGGACCTAGCAGGGAACCTCATTACACACCAGACCCCATCTGGAGCCAAAGACCTCCCAGACACCCACCCAGACCCGGCCCACACCACAGACCCCCACCTCCACCACCATACCACCACTTCCAGCAGCAAAGGCAGACAGGCCCTGACTCAGGCTACTACCCCACACCAAACCAGAGAGTCTACCAGAACCAAGAGCGGGGTCCGCAGCCCCAACCCAACCCCGTCCCACAGTCACAGCAGACAGAGTCACACCAGGCTCCACGCAGCTACGCAGAGGCGCTCCAAGGACGAGTGGACCGAGAAGGGATGAACGACATTAAACAACTCCTTCAGTACATCTGCAACAAACTGAACTAGTGTCCAGACACACACGCACATGCACACACACACACATGCACACACACACACACGCACACACTCACACACACACACACACACACACACACACAAGGTACATACAAGGTAAAAGTACCTATTAATATTTTATATCTTTGACTTTTAACTAGATATTGTTCATGCATGTTACATTTATACAATTCAGTGTTTGACTCTCTTGACAGTCCAATTGTTTTCAACTATTTGCTTTTCTCCCTGTCACCTGTCTTATACAATGAATCCCTTTCAATATGCATGTGGAATATACAGGGCCTAAAATCTTCAACCTTCGGGCTGAAGAGTTTGGCACCAGAATTTAGAGCAAACCTTATAGATACTGATATCATCATTCTACAGGAAACATGGTGTAAAGCTGATACTGTTACCCACTGTCCCAACAATTATAGAGAAATGATAGAACCATCTCAAAAACACAGCAACACTAATAAAGGTAGGGAATCTGGAGGATTAATCATTTGGTATAAATCTGATCTGCATATTCATATTGATCCCCTAAAAAATGGGAAAAAATTACATTTGGTTAAGACTAAAGAAAGAGCTCTCACTAACAGATAAGGAATTATTTATTTGTGCAATATATATCCCTCCCTCCGAATCACCCTACTTCTCAGAAGACACCTTCCTCACACTAGAGACAGAGGTAAGCCATTTCCAGGCCCAGGGAAATGTGCTCATCTGCGGGGACACGAATGCACGCACAGGAACACTTAATGACCTCACAGATCCACAAGTGGACAAATACATCACAGATGGAAATATATCCAACACTTTCACTCTGCCCCGCAGGAACAATAGTGACCAGGTCATCAACAAGAATGGAAGAGAGCTGGTGCAGCTCTGCCAGAGCCTCGGTCTGTACTTTGTCAATGGTAGGGTACGAGGGGACAGCCTGGGTAGATTCACCTACTGCTCACCTCTTGGCCATAGTACTGTAGACTATATGATCACAGACCTTGAACCTTCCTCTCTCAGCTCATTCACTGTTAAACCGCTGACTCCTCTGTCTGATCACAGCCAAATTACCCTGTTTATTAAAAGATCAGACATTAAATTGATACACACACAACCCAGTAAGCTGTACAACATCAGAAATTCATACAGATGGGACCAAAACAGCACAGAACAATACCAGAGAGCAATGACACCCCAAAAATCCAAACACTTTTAGACAACTTTTTGAACTATACTTACTCTTGTAATAAAGAAAACCTCAATCTGGCAGTTAACAATATGAACAATATAATTAGACAAACAGCAAAAGAAGCACAACTAAAATTGACCAAAAACAAACCAAAAACCATAACAAATAAAAACTGGTTTGATACAGATTGTAAAATTGTACAGTCGTCGTCACTGGCGGCAATCTTGAAAAATGGCCGCCATATTGAAAATTTGTCGTGCCTCCACATCTAATTTTGTTCTATATACCTTTGGCTACAAGCATACCAAATTTGACGCTTTTATCATAAAATGCACAATCCTTCTGGTTATCTGCCCCACTATATTGAGTTTTTGATTTTGTTCTGTTGAATAGTATTATCTTTATTTATTGATGTGATTGTGCTTTGGCAACACAAAAATGCCATGCCAATAAAGCCTTTTGAATTGAATTGAAATTGAATGAATGAAAGCGAGAGAGAGACACTCACTCGCTCTTCCTCTCGGGGCTCTGCTGACTCGTCTGGATTTTGGTATCGAGGTCGTCGGCCAATGCCTCCTTTGTCCTCAGATTCTGCTGAGTCAGCACCAGCTCCTCCGTCGCCGACGACAACCTGGAAAAGCAAACAAACAGATCGACAAAGTGTCACAGAAAGCTAGTAAAACATTTTACTTTGACAGGCTACAGGAAACCGTGCATGACGGTCTTATTTTGAAGCAGCTCACATGGCCTGCAGGCTGTCGGCCGTCAGAGTGTTCCAGAGGATCTCATTGGCCGGAAGGTTGTCCGTCTCCTCCAATAGGCACGCATCAAACTCCACGCTTGCCTCAGGGGTCTCCGGAGACCTGTTACCATGGTAACCAAAAGTGACACACAAAAACCGTTACCACAGTAACCAGAGTGTGAGGGATGTGTGACGAGTGGTGACGGTCAGACCTGTAGGCGTCGATAAAGTGTTGGTACTCGGCCAGCGGGTCGATCTGCTGCACAGCTGCTGAGATCTCCTGATGGACCTTCACGATCTCCTCCGTCAGCAGACTGCTGATCTCACAGTACTCCTCCAGAATACTTTTACTGCAGTATTACACAGGTACACACAAGAACATCATCAGTACATCAATATGATAGGTAGCACGTGTGTGTCAGGTAGCACGTGTGTGTCAGGTAAGGGTTCAGAGTGTGTGTGTGGTCGTGTGACTCACAGGGCGAGTGTCATGTCTTCCTGCATCCTCTGCAGAGCGTCGAGCAGTGCGGGCGCAGCTCGGCGGCGGTGTTCATCCTGTTGCGTTCGAGCGCCGCACACCGCCAACACATACTGGTTGTGAAGGTTGTGGAGCTTTGCCGTCGCTTTGTCATAACGCTCGCGGGCACGCTCTGCCTCCCGGCCTGTGATTGGATGGAGGAGGTGGAGGAAATGAGGGACATTTGTGAAATAACTTAAGGTTGGAGACATTACTGAAACATTCAAGGACAGAAACTCTGACCTCGATAAACTGAAAGTTTCTTAGTCTATTATTAAGTTTTAGTCTTTTTTATATATCATCACTCTGAGGAGTTAAGAAGAGAAACCTTTAGCCAGAGCCTCTCTGTATTTCTCTTTGGCATTGTTGGCGTCGCGGCTCAGCTGACGATACGTGGCTTTCAGTTTGTCCAGGTCGCTCCTGGTTACCTGGCAACAACAACAATATCATCATCATCAACTGCTGTCACATCTGAACTGACTACAGTTTCCTCTACCTCAAACAGCCGATTCCACCTTTCACTCTTTCTCTCTGGTGGTTTTAATCTCTTCATTTGACAGTTTGACTGTTTTTAAATATTACTACTGACGCTTCAAATCCCTTCAGGTCTTCTTTAGCTTCTAGACACTTCAACTGACCTGTCAGCTGCTCTTACTGTAAACTACAGTGTTGTGTTCTCTGTGTGTGTGTGTGTGTGTGTGTTCTCAGCAGACCTTGTGGTTGTGACTCTCCAGCTGCTGATGAAGACTCTGGTAGCTCTTCTTCACCTGCTGCTTGTCCCGGATCAGTGTGGCCAGTCGGTGCAGAGGACCAGAGTTCAGATCATCAGCGTGACTCCTCATGACTCGACCCAATGCCTCCGTCTGACGAATCACCTGAGACCACGACTGACACACACAAACACAGAGACAGACCAGTATGATGACACTGGGACAGCAGGTGTGCCTGACTGACCAGTTGAGTCTTACCTTGCTCACTGTGCTGACATAATCAGCAGCTTCCTGTTTCTCAGTTTGCTGAGTCATACTGAGCAGCAGAGCAGCGTACTCTTTATCACTCTTCACTCGTAGTGTCATGAAGCGCTTCACTGTCTCCAGCAGCTAGAGGGCGACAGAGACGTGTTTGTGTGTTAATTGTTAAAGTGTGTAGAGCTGACAGGAAGTGATGAAATCAAACCTCGGCATTCTCACCTTCAGTTGCACGATCGGGTCTTATATTTACTTCTTTAGTTTGACACTTTTTCCTCCGCCAGTTTACTTCAGCATGAAACTTCTACAGCTTCGCTGTTCAAAGCCTCTTCAAAGTTTTCACATCATTCAGTTTTGAAATATAAAATATTCTGTCTCTAACAGGTGGACTGAGCTCCACAATGACTGTTAACACTGGCTGCACCAACACACATTGATTTCATGTGTTACATATGATGTAAATGATTGTACACAGGAACAACGGTACACATGAATGTTTCTCCTGTCAGTGTTGAAAGTTCTCCACTCAGTCCAATAAATAAATCAGACTGTCTTGGTGTGGGGGGCCGTGTGTTGGCTACTAGCTAACAACATGCCCGGACAGGCCGAGCTGCTGTCCTCACTCAAAACAGAAATAGCTGGTCTTTTCAAAAAAGAGCTGAAGGATGCGTTGGCTGTGGAATTTGGCTCCGGATCACACAGGACAGCTGTGGCTTATGTGAAGGCAAACATCTTCTTAAGATTTTGTATCTGTCTCACTGTGTTATGGACCTCTCACTCACAGCAAGCATAGTGGACTGTTCTTCCCGCCTGTTCCATTCATTTTCTCCATGACCTTCACTTGATGAGTAAGTGAACGTCACACATGGCACTGTTTGGAGAAACTGAAAGGACACTGAAAGTGAAAAGACTGCCTGACACGCAATGAATAAGAAAACTCATTTTGCTTACATGCGCCATGCATGCAACATTTAGACGTAGCCCTGGATGCAAGGGCCAATCAGATGAAGCCCAAGCTTGCCGTTAGCTTCCCTGGTAAATTTAATCGGCATCAGTTTAGTGGTGACTGCCAGGTTATGATGGCTGAGGGAGGAGAGAAAAGCCATGAAAATGTGGCCGACGAACCGCCTTGTGGTGAAAATAAAGCAGCACTGAGTGTGTGCTGATTGTGTGAGTATGTATGTATGTATGTATGTATGTATGTATGTATGTATGTATGTATGTATGTATGTATGTATGTATCCAGGAAATAGTAGGAAGAACAGGTGTGCAACCTTGATCACACTAAGCAGTTAAGGGAATGAATTACGGGATGTTTTTAACTCCGACGTGAACGGGTCAGAGAGCTGTGTGTCGTGTGTGTGTGTGTGTGTGTGTGTGTGTGTGACACCACAGAGAAATATGTTGTGTGTGTGCATATGCGTTGCCTACAATTAGTGACGGAGCTGCTCCATCACACTGCTATATGGACTTCAGGCAGGAACACACCGGCCCAACCGTTGGACGTCTGAAGCGTTTGGGGAGACTCGGACGAGGTCGAGAACAAATATGTTCGGTGTGTTCAGCTGCGTCGGAAGCTTTCGGAGCCGTGCAGACGTTGTCGGATCCGATTCAGAATGCAAAGTCTGAGGAGGTGGGCCGTCGGATGTCTGAGCCATTGGATTCTCTGATTGGCGGTGTGCTAGTGAATCAGCGCGATGTGTGGGAGGGGCGGAAGTGACGATGGTGACGGCTTCGTATCATAACGAGCCCGAGAGCACACAACGCGAGTGTCAGCCTAACCACAGTCATCTTTCACGTATGCCAAGTATTTAGTCCACAAACGTCTTCTCGGGTCGGACGAATACTGAATCGATACTGTGTGTGCTTTGTTTTTCTATGCACTCCATTCCTCGCTTCGTTCCGTCATTTCCTGTTTTCGTGTTTTGGATAACTGGCACGAGACTAGCGCCACCCGCTGTTAAGGAGGCTTATTGCATCTTGCGCAGGCGCAGAACGTACACGCTACAGTGGAGCTGGCAGCACGTCGAAGCGGTGTGTTCAATGCAACTTTTCTGACGAACGGGTCAGACGAGAGGCAACAGAGTGGTCGGATAAGGCAGTTGGATATCTGGGCGGTGTGTAGGGGCCTTTAGAGGCCGTCCACACGAAAACGCTCTTTTGTGTAAACGCACATGTATTACATTGTTTTGACTGACCGTCCACATGGATCCTGAAAACGCACTTTTTTGAAAACGGGTCTCAGGGTAGAAAAATCCGAAAATGCAGCCTCCCGTTCTCGTGTGGACTGTGAATCTGCATACTTTCCAAAACGATGACGCCATCGCCCCACCCCTCGCCCTCTGAGCCCCGCAACGTCTCATAACAACAACAACAACAACAACGGCGAACTACATGCTTGTCTTCTTCCCGAGTCGAGTGTGAGTCTCAGCAGCAGTTCGACCTTGATAACTGTCCACACGAACGATTCTGGTTTCCTTGCACTCGCCTTTGTCATCTTCTTCTTGTTGTGTTTGGTTTCTCCGTCTACTGTCTGTTTGTTTACAGAGCGCAAGCTTAATGCGCATGCTCCGTGTCTTCTTCTCCGTCTTTGGTGAATTTCAAGCGCCACCTATAGGCTGGAATATGAACTACAGCGTGTTGAGTCAGTGGATCCGTGTGGACGCCAATATTCTTGAAATGATGCCGAGGAAGACGGAGGGAAAAAAAGATGGTTTTGGTACATGTGGACAAGGCCTTAGAGGCCTTCCACACGAAAACGCTCTTTTGCAAAAACCGTCCACATGGATCCTGAAAACGCACTTTTTTGAAAACGGGTCTCAGGGTAGAAGAATCAGAAAACGCAGCCCTCCCGTTCTCGTGTGGACTGTGAATCTGCATACTCTCCAAAACGATGACGCCATCGCCCCACCCTGCGATGTCCCATAACAACAACAACAAGAATGGCGGCCTACATGCTCGTGTTCGTGCTGCAGAAGATATTGAGTCTTTCTTGTAACTTCCTCTCCATGTAGTCGAGTGTGAGTCGCAGCAGCAGTTCGACCTCATTATCGGTCCACACAAACGATTCTGGTTTCCTTGCATTTTCATCTCAGCTCAGTACCTATGTGTAGATAGGTACTGAGCTGACCTATGTGTAGATAGCTAGCGCGCTAAATGACCCCGGCTTTAAAACGGAGAGAAGAAGAGATGACGACGACGACAACGACACTGTAGAACAATATATGTATGTCATAACTACTTACACTTCATTAGTTTTTCTTGTTGTGGGTTGTTACTGTTGTTCTTCATTGTCGTCGTCATCTTCTTCTTCTCTCCGTTTTAAAGCCGGGGTCGTTTAGCGCGCTAGCTACCTACACATAGGTACTGAGCTGTGTCAGTCAAAATCTAATTAGCCAATGGGGACGCTCTGCTGAAAAGTCCCGCCCACCCGAGAGGTTTGTGCCAAAACTGCAAACAACAAGTCAGGGAGCACAAACGAGACAGAACTGCAGAGAGAGCGCAAAGCTGAGAGTCAGCTCAAAAGTCTGAGTGGAGAGAGACCAGCAGAGGGAACCGTAAACAAAATAATGCATTATTAGAAGAGGAAAACACCAATATTTTACACTATTTGACAAATTATTTGATTGCAGTTCTAAGTTTTATTTTTGAATTGAGTTTTATGTTCTCTCAAATTCCTGTTTTTGTTTGACATTTAAGAAGTTTTGTTTGTTTCTTTTGGCACAAATCTAATTCCATAGTCATAGTTCCATCGCCTCGATCGGGAGGTGGGCTGTGTGGGTGAGCTAGCGGCTAGCAGCTAGCTACACACGAACATCCACAGATTCTGATTCCACTTTGTTGTCCGCGCGTCTCCGGATCTCCTCAGACCCGAACAGACTCGGTCCGGACTCGTTTAGTGTAATTTATCCGCAACAGTCAGTTTAGATGCACAGAACGGGAGCGAACCGCCGGCTATATACCGCTCCAGCTCGCGCCGCTGCAGGTACAAAGCACCCGTGCGTCTGTCGAATCAGGAGGTGGGGGGTCGTGGTGAGCTCTGCGGTGATTGGCTCTAGGGCGCACGTGACTGTGGTGGCTCTGGTGGACAATGCTCGTGGAATTTGTAAAGCATTTATGAAATAATTTATTAACGGTATCATTGCAGTCCAAACAAATGCGAAATATCACATCCTTGAACCACGCAGCAGCCATGTTGAAACTCTCAGGTCAGTCTGATCCTGATCCGCAGAGATATTTGAGGAACACACACATACACACACACACACACACACACACACACACACACACACACACACACAGACAGACAGACAGAGGTTATTTGCTTTTATAGATAGATATCTGATGCTCGGTGCTTCCAGAACCCTACAAGTAAAAGTGGTCCTTTCACTCACCAATCCATAAAACATATTCGCACATAGATTATAATTACTACCATTAATCAGAAAATGTCAGGCAATAGTAATATCGGATCATGCTCCATTTTTGATGACTCTTTGTATGCCAACTACACACTCTAGCTACCGTCCACAGCGTTTCAATGCGTTACTACTCTCTGAGAGTGGATTTGTCAAATTCCTCTCAACTGGGATAACTGAGTATCTAGCACGTAATCAAACTCCAGGGACGTCCTCTCCAGTAATCTGGGAATCAATGAAAGCAAATCATAAAGAGCAAATTATATCATACTAGTGCAGTGCCCGTAAGAAAAGTGTATTCCTATAACAAAGTGGGAGGTTAAGGAGCTTTTTCATGGATGGCCAAATGAGGCTGTGTTTGAAGGTAGGACGTCAGGGATATTTAGGTTTGTTGTGAAATCCGATATTAAAAATAGCTACAAAATCAACAGTACATGCTACAGTTTTGAAACTTTCACCAAACTGTAGCCCCAATACTGCTGAAACTTTAGTCCACTTAAACTCATTACAAATTATGAAGTCAATCACTCAGTTTTTTTCAAAACCTATAAAACTTATAAAACCTATCTCCTCCCACAGTTTTTGCTCAATTGTCACCAAACTTGCTAGACAGCATCTTCAGACCGCCCTCCACAAAACTTGTTTCTCGGATTTTTGATTTATCAAAGATTAAGCCTACAGTGCATCAAAATGTTTGACTGTAAACGGTACTGTAAATATATACTATCAAATTCTTGCTAAATACATTTTCAATCTTCCTGAAAAAAATTGAGAATATTTTCAAAGCATGGTTGATGAAGTTTGGCAAATATCAGAATTTTATCTCAAAAACTGAATTTTTGAGAACATTTTGAATTCTGCTCTCATGGGAACAACTGGAGTCAGTGTAAGAGTGGCATTTTAAACATCAGATTTTCTCTTATGAAGCAAAACACTTAGAGTTAAAAACAAATCACCAACATTTCCATGCTGTCAAGATGCAATTTATGTATTGTCAGATTTTTGTTTAGGTAACAGAATTTCTGACATTTCGACCATTTTTGAAATCTTCCTTGACAACAGCTGCCTGGACAGTGAGTCCCTGAGTCGACAAATGCAGCTACACAGCTGGTCTCACTTCCAGCCAATTAGCTCAGCGAGTTAGGAGCTGGTTCTTGGTGTCAAGGGTTGTGTGTTCAAGACCCAGCAAGGGTGATGATGAGGATGATGACAGATCAAAATGTCAGATGTCATCAATATGAAACACAAGACAATTGTCCTGATGGTGGCATCGCAGCAAGCCTCTAAATTAAATAAAAACAAATAGCTTGGACCGGATCATGGGTGAAAGCTAACTGAATTTTGCACAAAGGTCCAGTCTCATGCCAGATACCTCAGCTGTTAACCCAAGCCAATAGTCCTGATGGTGGCGCTACAGCAAGCGTCTAAAGTTAAAACTTTGAAAATTCATAACAAATCAACCTGCTAGAACTTCACACTTTCATCAAACTGTAGCCCCAATACTAAAGAAACTTTTGTACATTTAAACCTATTAAAAATTATGAAGTCCATCACTCTGTTTTTCTTAAACTGTAAAACGTATGAAGACCTCCCACAATTTTTGCCTACAGTGCATGAAAATGTTTGACTGTGAACACTACTGTAAACATATACCTGCAAACTGATAAATAAAACATTAACGTTCATGAAAAAATTTAACATTTTTTAGAGTCATGGTAGATGATGTTTGACAAATATCAGAATTTTACCTAAAAAACTGAATTTTTGAGAACATTTTGAATTCTGCTCTCATGTGAATAATTGCAGTCAATGCAAGCAGCATTTTTAAACATTAGTTATTCACTTATGGAGCAAACTAATCATTTTTAAAAACAAATTACCAACATCTCAATGCTGCAATATGTGTATTTTCAGATTTTTGTCTTGATAACTGAATTTTTTACAGTGGTTTCAAATCTGCCTGCACAACAGTGAATGGCTTAATCAGTTTGTGAAGCCACTGTTATAATGCCACTTTCCAATTAGCTCAGAGCGATAGATGACAATCTTTGGTTCCAGAAGTTGTGAGTTCAAGCCTCAAGTCGTCCAAAGTGAACATTGTTGTCAACTGTCTTGTCTTCCTATTCTCCTTCCTAACCTCACATGTGTGACTGTACAGAAATTTTTTTTATTTTGACATACTGTATTAACACAATGGACCTAAAATCACAAAAAAACATGAAATCCGAGTAGAAAAAGTTAGATTTTTTTTACTGTGAAAACCACAAATATGTATACAAACCTTTTTTTTTTTTTTACTTATAATGCAAATATAAATTGTTGTTTATCTAAATTTGTGCATACATTTAAAAAAATGTACAAAGTTATATGTAACTATTTACATTTAAATGCAGGCAATGCTCAGGTCTGCCTGAGCTCCTTCCAGCTGAATGAAGAGCTGGACTGCCTGCTCCACATTCAGCTTCTCCTCATTATTCTGACTCATTAAACAAAAACCGACTCCACTACACACTTAACACACTACACCAAACACTACATAACACACTAACTACACACTCCAAACACGCTAAATGTCACAAATCTCTCAACTCTCACACACACCGACCGTCGTTGCATGTCAATCATCCGCCTAGGTCCCTCCCACAACTTCCCTGTTCCTCAACAACCAAACTTGCTGCTTGGACACTTTCGTGAAAAAAGCCGGTTTTTACCGTTTCTTCCTACACCAGACACAAAGCAAACGTGAGGGCAATGTTCGCGAAAAAGCGTGGCGGACATTATTTACCCTAAGTCCGGTTTTGGACGTGCCAATGCTTCCGGTCCGTCGCCTCGGGAGGTGGGCCGTGTAGCTAGCAGCTAGCGGCTAGCTACACACGAACATCCACAGATTCAGATTCCACTTTGTTGTCCGCGCGTCTCCGGATCTCCTCAGACCCGAACAGACTCGGTCCGGACTCGTTTAATCTCATTAATCCACAACAGTCAGTTTAGATGCACAGAACAGAACAGAACGGGACCGAACCGCCGGCAAAATCCCGGTCCAGCTCGCGCTGCTGCAGGTATAAATCTGCTTGTTTCTTCAGGTGGGGGGTCGTGGTGAGCTCTGCAGTGATTGGCTCTGGTGCGCACGTGACTGTAGTGGCTCCGGTGGACAATGCTCGTGGAATTTGTAAAGCATTTATGAAATAATTTATTCACGCTATCATTGCAGTCCAAACAAATGCGAAATATCACACCATTGAACCACGCAGCAGCCATGTTGAAACTCTCAGGTCAGTCTGATCCTGATACACACACACACACACACACACACACACACACACACACACACACACACACAGACAGACAGACAGACAGAGGTTACTTGTATTTATAGATAGATAATGCTCGAACAAAAAATCCCCAAAATGAACGCCTTAAAGAATTAACCAAAGACATACTACAGCTTGATGAAACATTGGCCCATTCTCCATCACCAGATCTATATAAGCAAAAAATAATTCTTCAAACTGAATTCAATCTCTTATCTACAAATCATGAAGAAAATCTTATAAACAAAACAAGACATAAGACATATGAATATGGTGAATAGCAATATTTGGCACAGTACTGCAGGATCTCTCTCAAACATATAACAACCTTTGCCAAACTCCTGGCCAGGAGACTTGTACTGAGTCTATATACATAAAGATCCTACGTATCATCTGACTCCAGAGAAGATTCAGTACGCTACAAGTGGCTGATGGATGCCTCAGACATGTTAGATGGCTGAAAGTCGGCGCCGTGGCTCCTAAACAGGCCTGACGCCATCAGTACATGGGATACTGTCTGACTCTGTCACTCGCCGGGAGGGAGGCTGTTTTCTGGGGGAAAGTTCACTGAAGACTCCGTCTGTAGGGCTGACGGTCACTGTGACAACAGTAACTACAACAACACAACAGTGAAGGAGACAAACACTTGTGAGTTTAAGTGTTTGGTCGGTGACAGACGCAGTTTTTCAAGCAAAAATGTGATGGGACAGGAGGACAGACAGGAGGACAGACACTTGTAACTGCTGTATTTTTTTCCTCATAAGTTGCCAAAGACAGTTAAGCCTGAAACACACCGGGCCAACCGTTGGCCATCTGAAGTGTTCGGGAGACTCGGACGAGTTCGGGAACAAATCTGTTTGGTGTGTTCAGCTGCGTTGGAAGCTTTCGGGACCACGTGGACGTTGTCTGCTCCAATTCAACATGCAAAGTCTGAGAGCGTTAGCTATTGGCTGTCTGAGCCATTGGATACTCTGATTGGTTGTGCGTTGGTAACTGTGCCTCTGATACTACCTCTGATACTACCTCTGATACTACCTCTGATACTTCCTCTGATACTTCCTCTGATACTACCTCTGATACTTCCTCTGATACTACCTCTGATACTACCTCTGATACCACCTCTGATACCACCTCTGATACTTCCTCTGATACTTCCTCTGATACTACCTCTGATACTTCCTCTGATACTACCTCTGATACTTCCTGATACTTCCTCTGATACTTCCTGATACTACCTCTGATACTACCTCTGATACTTCCTCTGATACTTCCTCTGATACTACCTCTGATACTACCTCTGATACTACCTCTGATACTACCTCTGATACCACCTCTGATACCACCTCTGATACCTCCTCTGATACTACCTCTGATACTACCTCTGATACTACCTCTGATACTACCTCTGATACTTCCTGATACTTCCTCTGATACTTCCTGATACTACCTCTGATACTACCTCTGATACTTCCTCTGATACTACCTCTGATACTTCCTCTGATACTACCTCTGATACTTCCTCTGATACTACCTCTGATACTACCTCTGATACTACCTCTGATACTTCCTGATACTTCCTGATACTTCCTCTGATACTACCTCTGATACTTCCTGATACTTCCTCTGATACTTCCTCTGATACTACCTCTGATACTTCCTCTGATACTACCTCTGATACTTCCTCTGATACTACCTCTGATACTTCCTCTGATACTTCCTCTGATACTTCCTCTGATACTTCCTGATACTTCCTGATACTTCCTCTGATACTACCTCTGATACTACCTCTGATACTACCTCTGATACTTCCTCTGATACCACCTCTGATACTTCCTGATACTTCCTCTGATACTTCCTCTGATACTACCTCTGATACTTCCTCTGATACCACCTCTGATACTTCCTGATACTTCCTCTGATACTTCCTCTGATACCACCTCTGATACTTCCTGATACTACCTCTGATACTTCCTCTGATACTACCTCTGATACTACCTCTGATACTTCCTGATACTTCCTCTGATACTTCCTGATACTACCTCTGATACTACCTCTGATACTTCCTCTGATACTACCCTCTGATACTTCCTCTGATACTTCCTCTGATACTACCTCTGATACTACCTCTGATACTACCTCTGATACTTCCTGATACTTCCTCTGATACTACCTCTGATACTTCCTGATACTTCCTCTGATACTACCTCTGATACTTCCTCTGATACTTCCTCTGATACTACCTCTGATACTACCTCTGATACTTCCTGATACTTCCTGATACTTCCTCTGATACTACCTCTGATACTACCTCTGATACTACCTCTGATACTTCCTCTGATACCACCTCTGATACTTCCTGATACTTCCTCTGATACTTCCTCTGATACTTCCTGATACTACCTCTGATACTTCCTCTGATACTACCTCTGATACTTCCTCTGATACTACCTCTGATACTACCTCTGATACTTCCTCTGATACTTCCTCTGATACTACCTCTGATACTACCTCTGATACTTCCTCTGATACTTCCTCTGATACTACCTCCAGAGGTGGATCAGCACCAGAGTGAAATGTCTCCCCTTGCTGTATCTGACACTTTCACACAGAGGAGGATGCAGAGAATTGGCGCAGGATCCCTGCACCTGATTTGCTGTGAGGTCTCGAACTACATCTACACTCAACTATAGAATCATCTCCCTCTGAGTTTGAGTGTCAGTGAGAGTTTGATGAAACACAGCTAAATATTACATTAAATGTTCACTGTGACACGTAACAAGTCGCACCTTTAACTCCCAGTCCTGCAGCTTCAGTAATCCCTCGTGGGAATTCCTCAGATCCCGACCAAACCCCATCCTGGTTCTCTCACGCACACACACACACACACACACACACACTAACACTCTCTCTCTATCTCTGTCTCTCTCCCTCTCACACACACACACACACACACACACACACACACACACACACTCTAATGGAAGGGGTGAGCGAGGAATGACTGCATGGTCGTCTGAGGAGAGAGAGAACAAAGATGTGTAAATCATCATCAGCTTCATCACGATCAAACATTCATATGGATGGTAAACACACATTAAAGTAACAGTAACAGGTTTGGTCACTTGTAATGGAGTATTTTAAACTTTCACAGTCCAACAGATCTGTCTCAACGTTTATATTTAATGTGTAATAAATACTGTTACTGAATTATTACAGTGATCACTCACTTCATCAAAACCCCTTCTTGATCATTCTCAATGATACTCAGACATAAAGCTTACATTTCATTTACTTAGAAACTCTAAAATATTTTCAAAAACATAAAATCCACATCGATAAATGAGCCAGACACGAAGTTTCACCACATCTGTGACCTGATCCAGAGAGAAAACATCAGCAGTGATCAGTTACTGATCTAGAGCTTCAGTTCTCATCGAAAACATTCATCAAAACGTTTCTGACAGTTCACATCTCCTCCGTGTTTCTTCAACGACAGCGTGAACATTCAGACAGTCAACACATCCTGCTCGCCTCACTAACCGTCACACACACATTTATAACCTGCTCCAAACCTTCACACACACATTTATAACCTGCTCCAAACCTTCACACACACATTTATAACCTGCTCCAAACCTTCACACACACATTTATAACCTGCTCCAAACCTTCACACACACATTTATAACCTGCTCCAAACCTTCACACACACATTTATAACCTGCTCCAAACCTTCACACACACATTTATAACCTGCTCCAAACCTTCACACACACATTTATAACCTGCTCCAAACCTTCACACACACATTTATAACCTGCTCCAAACCTTCACACACACATTTATAACCTGCTCCAAACCTTCACACACACATTTATAACCTGCTCCAAACCTTCACACACACATTTATAACCTGTTCCAAACCTTCACACACACATTTATAACCTGCTCCAAACCTTCACACACACACATTTATAACCTGCTCCAAACCTTCACACACACATTTATAACCTGCTCCAAACCTTCACACACACATTTATAACCTGCTCCAAACCTTCACACACACATTTATAACCTGCTCCAAACCTTCACACACACATTTATAACCTGCTCCAAACCTTCACACACACACATTTATAACCTGCTCCAAACCTTCACACACACACATTTATAACCTGCTCCAAACCTTCACACACACATTTATAACCTGCTCCAAACCTTCACACACACATTTATAACCTGCTCCAAACCTTCACACACACATTTATAACCTGCTCCAAACCTTCACACACACATTTATAACCTGCTCCAAACCTTCACACACACATTTATAACCTGCTCCAAACCTTCACCACACACATTTATAACCTGCTCCAAACCTTCACACACACACATTTATAACCTGCTCCAAACCTTCACACACACATTTATAACCTGCTCCAAACCTTCACACACACATTTATAACCTGCTCCAAACCTTCACACACACATTTATAACCTGCTCCCAACCTTCACACACACATTTATAACCTGCTCCAAACCTTCACACACACATTTATAACCTGCTCCAAACCTTCACACACACATTTATAACCTGCTCCAAACCTTCACACACACATTTATAACCTGCTCCAAACCTTCACACACACACATTTATAACCTGCTCCAAACCTTCACACACACACATTTATAACCTGCTCCAAACCTTCACACACACATTTATAACCTGCTCCAAACCTTCACACACACATTTATAACCTGCTCCAAACCTTCACACACACATTTATAACCTGCTCCAAACCTTCACACACACATTTATAACCTGCTCCAAACCTTCACACACACATTTATAACCTGCTCCAAACCTTCACACACACATTTATAACCTGCTCCAAACCTTCACACACACACATTTCTAACATTTCTCCTCACATTACTTAAATGACATCGAACAGCTTTAATCTGATTTTTACAAACTGATTTTCACATTAACCCTTCCAATTCCCTCAGAACTGCTGTACAACTGAAGCTAGGCTAACGCTAGCCGCTCATCCTCATCAAAACAAGTGGAGAGTGAAGCTAGCAGGCTAGCAGGCTAACAGGATAAGAAGCTCTGAAGTTTCCACTGAACTGAAGGAAACTGGATCTGGCAGCTGATGGCGGAGGGTAAACTTGATTAACACCAACTTTAAAACCAACCACCAGCTCAATAAACGGACTAGAACCAGCATTTTGTGCTTCGGCTCCTGTTTTCGGCTCGTTTCTCCAGTAAATAAAGAAAAGAGGAAGACAGCAGACGGAGGAGGAGGAGGAGGAGTGGGAGAGTCGGGAGGAGGTTGACTGTTTTTCCACTTCTCCGCGGCCCTTCTCAGCCGCAACAACGCACCGTGAAGCGGCTGTTTTCGGCGGCAGACTCGCTGTCCGGTCACCGCGGTCCTCTGCTGTCCTCCGCCGGGCTCATGTCCTTCTCTTCTCCGTGTTTTCCTCCTCTGTTTTCCCGGCGTCTCCTCCTGTCGTCCGGCTATGGAGCTATGCGGCTAACGGCTAACGGCTAACAGGGAGGGGCTTCCGCGGGAAACGGAAAAGGGGGAAATGAGGAGGGGGTGAAATTATTATGATCATAATATAATAACATAAATAACAACACACTTTTTAAAAATAACATAAACAACAACACACTTTTTAAAAAATAATATGAACAACAACAAACATTATTTAATTTAAACATCAACAAACTTTTTTTAAATAATATAAACAACAACAAAGGTTTTAATAACATAAACAACAACACACTTTTTAAAATAATATAAACAACAACAAAGGTTTTAATAACATAAACAACAACACACTTTTTAAAATAATATAAACAACAACACACTTTTTTGAATAATATAAACAACAGCACACTTTTTTATATATAATATAAACAACAAACATTTTTTAATAATATAAATAACAACAACATTTTAAAAAAATAATATAAACAACAACAAACGTTTTAATAATATAAACAATAACAAACATTTTTAATAATATAAACAACAACACATTTAATAATAATATAAACAAAGAACATTCATCAGACTCTTCTGTCCTAAGTGACTGACATTAATTCATACACTGATGGTGGCGGCTGCCATGCAAGGTGCCGACCAGCATCAGGAGCAGTTTGGGGTTCAATATCTTGCCCAAGGACACTTCAACATGCTGACCAGGGGAATCAAACCAGCGACCTTCTGATAACAAGACGCTGGCTCCACCCCTGAGCCACAGAACAAACAAGTTTAATATTGTGATCAAAGGGTTATAAAACACCTTACAACATAACACGTTCAAGATGAAACATAAACTGTAAAATACTGACTGATTATCATTTAGTTAGCACCTGATCAATATGCAAACACCGGATCAATACTTTCATGTTGATTTATATATTTTTGTTATTGAATTGAGATCACCTCAGACATTTTATTTAAGCCTTCATCATAATTTCTAACATTATAAACATTATCATGACACAGGTGTGAGATTGAAGCAGCTGGAAAAACACACGTAAACCTCAGCCAATAGGAGCAGAGTGTGGGCGGGACTTGGTGCCACAAGAATGGTACAAGTTTCTGTCCAACCGGTTACAGACAGACGGACTTCACCTGTCCTCATCTGTCACCTTTCCTCATGTTTCACCTGTCATGATGTTTTCCTGTCCTGATGTCTCACCTGTCCTGATGTTTGCCTATCATCTTGTTTCACCCATGTCTCACCTTTCCTCATGTCTTACCTGTTCTCATAAACTTCAATGTGTAACACATTTTAGTGTTTTCATGAAATATGTGCGTGCTGAGGAATTAATTTCAATGCCTTCTCTGGTTATTGTGACCAGCTTTTCTTTTCTTATCTTTTCTTCATAAATATATATGTATATATGAAGATGCCTCTTTATGAAGAAAGAAAATGATTTGATGAACAAACAAATATTAAACATGGATTCTAAATAGTTTGAGGACTGTTAGCGTGTGACTAGGCTAATTAACATCAACTCAGCATTTAGCACTTAACATTTAATTGGGACAGTAATAGTTTTATTTTATTGTATTACATTATTTGACAGTGCAAATTAATAACATTTCTAGAAATATGTTGGCATTAGCCAGAGGGGCTACTAGCTACAGGCCGACTGCAGTCTCATGTAGCTTCTGAAGAACTTTATGATATAAAGTATAAACGTGATGTGATTGCAGGACGATGCAGCCAGCAGCCATGTTGTCACCTGCCTGCCCCCCTGTCTACTCCTGAAAGTGACAGAAAACTGTGTTTCTGGAAATCTGGCTCCTTCAACAGCAACAAGACAATCAAACTGAGCATGTGCAGAGTGAGTGACATCACAGTAGCCCATTTCTGACTGGATCAATTCAAGGTGTCACAGTTGAACCTGGTCTCACTGCTCCTGAGGTAAAACCCTGCCAACACTGTTCATATGTTAGTGTGAGACAGAGAGGAGAGAGGTGGAGCTCCACAGGGAATGAACAGGGACTGACAGAAAGAGGGAGTGTCGGCAGGTAGAACAGGTTTGGGCGAGGCGGTCGAGCGAGCTTTACACACAGTGAAAAGGAGAGAGAGAGTCAGATTGCTGAGTTTCTTTAAACAGCAGCAGAGAAGAAGAAGAGACGCGATTAAAAACAGCAGCAGAGAAGAAGAAGAGACGCGATTAAAAACAGCAGCAGAGAAGAAGAAGAGACGCGATTAAAAACAGCAGAAGAACAAGTTTGTGATTTTCTATAAAGACACTAAATTCAAGAAGAAAAGGAAGAAGAAGCAGAGAAAGGTGTGCAGCTCTTGACAGGTGAGTCAGGTGACTCCATGTTGTGTTTTACACTTGAATGTTTGCTGCTGAGTCTCATCAGGCAGTTGTAACTGTAACTATAGTTGTAACTGTAAATGTAACTACAGCTGTTATTGTAGCTGTAACTGTAACTGTAACTATAGTTGTAACTGTAAATGTAACTATAGCTGTAACTGTAACTGTAACTATAGCTGTAACTGTAACTATAGCTGTAGCTGTAACTGTAACTATAGCTGTAACTGTAACTGTAACTATAGCTGTAACTGTAACTATACACTGTAAGAAAAATCTGTGTATTAACAGTTGAATGATTGTACATTTTAACAGATATTGTCCATAAATGGGATTCACAGGTTTATTTCTGTAAATTTACATCCCGAATTGCATTATGGGATTTTGAACTCCCAACCAACCTCTCTTGGCGGTCATTGTTTGCAAGTGTCTGCATTTCATTTGTGGTAAGGAAAACATTTATTAATTAACAATACAGTATAAATAAATCAATAATAAAGCAACTGTTTTATTAACAGTAGGTCTAAAGGAGTTGGAAAAGTTATATTCTGGAATAGTCAAAATACGGCTCAGATATCACGTTAATGTTTGCTAGCACTAACGGTAGCTCGCAACGTTAGACTACGTTAGTCTAACGTTAGTTATACTCTATTGTAAATTAAAACACTTGGTTTGATTATTTTAAATTTAGAAACTGAGAAATGAATTAATTGTTTGCAAGATTAGAAACAGCCGCTTTGTATATGAGCCTGTCTGTCGTGATAAAGATCGCTCGTCAGTTGGTCATCTGTGAGTTTACAGTATAATTTACAGTATTTTCTGTCCACCGCACGTGACGTCATAACTCAACCCCCTCCTCACTCCCTGTGCGTCTGTCAGCGCAGGTCCGTCAAGGTCTCACTCGGCCCTCTTCACTTCACTTCAAGGTAAGCCAATAGATTGAACTTTCAAAGAGACTCTTTCTCGGTAAAATATTAAATACATAGGCTATTATATAAACGTTAATGTTAGTAGATCAGAGTTAACGTTCGCTTATGTATTTTACTATGGTCTCGCGACTAGCTAGCTATAGCTTTAACGTTAGCTAGGTTGGTCTGTTAGCTGCCTGTTGTCCCGTTGTTGACAGATTACGTTTTCTCTTTTTTTTTTTTGACCTATTGACCGCGGAAATATGGCTTTATTTCACCGGAGCAGACGGGTAAGGAATGTGCAGCCTCAGCTAACGTTAAGTGAAATAACATAGCAGCCTTAAACAAGAAAAAAAATACGTCAGTGTTGTAAAGGAACACTAACGTTGCCATATTTTCCGGACTATAAGTCGCGCTTTTTTAAATAGTTTTGCTGGCCTAGCGACCTATATTTAGAAGCGACTTGTATATCAAAAATACGCTATGTCATCTATGACCACAAGAAGACGGCAGGGAGGCTTTTATTTCTAAATCCCTCCTCATTCAGTAGCTCATCTTCATCCTCGTCACATGCTGTTCTCTTGCTGCGCTGTCAGACCTGGGTCTCTGTCTCCATTGCGCCGTAGCGCTTCACTGCCATTCGAGTCAATTCAGAAGATTGTCACAACGTGCGCTGGTCTGTCTCTGTCTCTGGACATGGAGCAGAGACCCAGGTCTGACAGTGCAAGGCTGTCCCTCTCTGAAGCAGAGGATGAGGTCAGCTTCACTCCCGTAAATCTTAACAGACAGTCCACACAAGTTGAAGGAGTTTCTGATCAAATCCCCATCAGTTTGTTCCAGGACTGAGTTGTTTTTCTTTATCCTTTTTCCTTTTATTTAACCCAGTTTGTAGCGGGTTACTTAGTTCCGGCCTTTATTTGTTTGTGTACACAAAGCCCAGGCTATTATATGAGACCTGGCTATTAATTAAATGTCCCGTGTGCATGACCAGAGTCTTCACCTACATCCACAAACGGGAAAGGCATGAGTTCAGAGAGAAGTCTGAGGAAAGGGGCTGGGGCTTTTGACTTGTATATTTTCAAAATGTAGCCTGCTAGTACCGTTTTTCCAGGATCGCCAACCCTACCTTTAAAAGAAGCTTGATGTGGTTCGACAGTATCTCTATAGAATCCAGTATGCAATGCACAAAGTGTGGCCTATCAGTGTTTATTTACCCTATGACCATTCTGTCTTCACTTACAACAGGATGCCTTAGGAGAGCTGCCAAACACACCGTGTATCATTATCATGGGTAAGTATGTTTACAGTATAGGTGTTGTATAGGCTGTTTATTTCATTGCTCATCTTGAATACTTACATCAAAAAACTGAATGTGAATCACGTAATTTTAATTTTAATTGGTGAACTGCAATAACTGCATTTGGAAAAATTAATTTGAATAGCATAATTTTGAAACAGAATTCATTTGCTCTGAAATCTTATTCAGTTATGGCAATTCAAATTAGCTTCATGTCATTCAAATTAAGCAATATAAGTTTTTCAAATTCAGTTTATAGTGACATGCATTTCTGCACATAAAATGTGTGTTGTCTTTTTGTATTGTATTTGGCAGATGAACGACAGTACAAGCTGGCAGTGGATCAAGTTACTTTTAACAAGCACATTAGCTGTCGTCTGGTGGAGTTCAGCTGTATGTTCAGCCTCTTTTATGTACTTAACATAAAATATCTGAAGGAAGCAGCCCTGACACTAGAGTTCATCCAGAGGTATGTTTTGGCAATGCCCATTTTATCGTGTACTGTACTGTACTTAATGTTGCAATACCAAGTGACATGATACATTTTGTGTTTGCCACAGGAGCCTGCTGGGTATCAACCCCGAAAGAGGGTCGAAGGCTGAAAAAAAAGGTGCAAAACAGTACAATGTCCCCCCAAAACTGCTGCGATTCCTATCGGATCTGAATGACTTTAAGAATCCTTGAAAGATATAAAGGTCATTACACACTCTCCTTTGTTACTAACACACTCTCTCTCTCTTGTCTGTCTCACTCAAATCTTTGGTCACAAATCCAAATCAAGTTTCAAGTCCCTTGAAAATTAAAGCCTCGTTGTAATGAGCCTTTCATCATCTGCTGCGATCTGGTCTGCTAAGAATACTGCACAGTTATATCTAAGAAATTCAAAGCATTTACTGTATACTGTAAATACTGTATGCGAAATAGATAAAGGAGTGATAATAGGCTAATACTATTATTATCACTCCTTTGTCTAAAGCATGCAGTGTTGATTAGTTGTTTACGATATGATCCCTTTAAACAGGCTATTGCAATGCCATATGAAGAAAACACACAATGCAAGCATTCCTGTAAACGGGATTTACCGTTTTTTACAATCTAGACCTTATTTCTAGCATAAAATACGATCATTTACCCACCCAGATAACTTTGGTGTCATTACAAGTCGTTCCGACGAAATTAGATCCAGCCGAGAGCCGCGTATATCCGTATAATGGAGTCTACAGGGCAGCACAATGCAGCCTCTAAAATAACACATTATCTGCAGAGAAACTCGTTCATTTCACCAATATTTTGTTATGATACGCTAGTGCTATTCCCCTCTGAGTCCAGGGTTAACTGTTATCAACATCCAGGGTCTGTAGGTTGACCTATTAACCTCTGACCTGTAGGGGTGTCACGATTCTCCAAATCCTCGATTCGATTACATTTTGATTCTAAGGTCAATTTCGATTCGATTCTCGATTTTTACATTTATTTTTGCACAGGTTGCTATGCCATTTTTAGACTAGACTGTTGTGCAATATAATATCTGACCTTTGTTCGCATTGTACCACACTATATTGTCAAATTTAAAACATTTATTAACAACATAATGTAACAATAACTTATATCTTCAGTCAATTGGAAACTTAAACAAAATAACCTGCCATCTAGTTTCTGCAGAGCTTACAAACTGTGGCTTTTTTGGCGACAACGCAAACGTTTTCAATATAACTCACTGGAAATCCAAAATACTTCCACACCTGAGACTTCAGTGAAAAAGGAGGGGGTTCAAGTTCTATCGATGGGTCTCCTGCGTCTGCAGATGCCATTGTTGTAAGAGTGGCATAGCCCCTTTCAGGAATAGGGCGGTGCGTGAGGTGTGTGTGCGTAAGGTGCGTAAGGTGTGAGTGGGCGAGCGAGAGTGAGAGAGCGTGCGTGCCTGACTGAATGGGAGAGGAAGGAGAAGCGAAAGGAGTAACAGTAGTAGCGACAGCAATAAAGTGTACAATATAGGCTGCAGTTTGGCTGTGAATAAAGGCGACACCTCCTCCAGATACAGCAAAGCTCCCTGGTATTATTTCCCGACCAGCTTAACACGTGAAAGGGGTTCACCCCTAAGATAAACACAAACTTCGACTCTGGAGGAAATCATCTCCCTGTGCTTCCCGACCACGGTCTGGCAGCCGAACAGGAATGGTGTAACACCATGCTGTCGTTTGACTGGCTGTAGCTAATAGCTACTGGCTTAGCTAGTAGCTAGAGGTGGTTGACTCACAGCACTTCAACATGAGTGTTTTTTTTTCTGCTCGGCAAGCCGACCGGACGTGACGCGGGGGTGTGGCAGCATCGACAATCCCATTTTTTAATTAGAAGTTCGATATTGTGAATTAATTTTGGTCGATTTCGATTTATTCGAAATCGTGGCACCCTTACTGACCTGGATGATGTCATCTCTGAGCGCTGCACAGCTCATTCTGATAATAATGATTTCACTTCGGCATTCGGGTCCATTTTTAGCGCAACTAGCCAGAGCTTTTGCAAGAGGAGCTCTGCTGTTCCTCTCTCTTTAGCCTGGTTTTTGGCTGCACTTTGTATAAATGATACAGCATATCAAGATCTAACCTCGAGTCAAACTCAAGTCCCCATCTCTGCATGCACACACACACACAAAGTGTCTGGAAGAGTCTGCCTCACAAGTAGTAGGGCTGCTTGATTATAGTAAAAATTATTTTCTTCTCTTCTCCTCCAGTTGGGTCCTGTGCTCCCAAGTATTTCCAGGTCTACCGAGCACACACATGATGGGAACATCAACTGTGACGGTTTCAGGTCGGTTTCAGATAGAAGACTCACTATCGCTTGTCGAGACCTAATGTCATCCAGCAAGTGCAGGAGTGCTTGCAGTTGACGGCATCTTTGCAGTTTACATTTTGTGTTTTTATGTACACTCTTCATGATTTTGCTCATTTGATGTTTAATGCAATTTAAATAACACAATTGTTTGTAGTATACCTTCATATATTTTGTATGACAGAGAATCAGGGCCAATCAGGTTGTTCTGCATTGAGCAAAGCCCAATGCAGAACACAATGGCAGCTTAACCACACCACAGAAAACTTCAGTATTAGAAATAGTTCAACTTAGTTGAACCTGTACAGATAAATTTAGGCCGTGATGACACCGGCAAGCAACAACACTTTCATTACGTTCCCATCCCAAGTGCTACGTCCTATACCTGCCAATGAGAAAATGCTACATGATATTGGAGATGGGCATGTCATCAAATCAATTATTTTATTTTTTTCCCTTAGTGTGGCCATAATACTGTTGTCTTAGTTTTGTGCTACAGTTGAAAGAAAACAGTAATTTTAAAGGGATCTGTAGTGTTCTCTTGACAGATGTACTGTTTAATAGTTATTTATCAGTGGGTACTTGTACCATAGATGTAGCATCTGGCAGGATGCAGACCTGTGTTTTTATGTGTTCGTATAGGCTGGCTTTTCAACCTCACTAATTTTCTACTCAGTAATGATGATTTAAGCCTCTGCTCATTTGTAAATGTTACAGTTTTACTGGTACATGTTTTCAAATTATCTTCAGTGTTAGTGTAGTACTGTTTTAAAATATTCAATCTATTGTAACTCTTTTACTGTTCAATTGCCATTCTTCAATTGACCTGTAAGTTTGTGGGCAGGCTTTTTTATGTGCACTGCTTCTGGATGATTTGGATGATGATTTATCTAAAAAATAAACCATTAAATAACTGATGGCTTCCAGTGTTTTTTTGTTGTTGTTTTTTATAGGGTAAAGACCATTTTATACTGGATAATGTCCTGTTTTTTTCACAGTAAATATTCAGTAAATTACTGAAATTAGATTTACAGAAAATGTTTTATTTCACTATAGATACACCATTTAATAACAGAAAATGACCTGTTTTTCCACTATAAAAACACCATTAAATGACCACAGATATCTTGCTATTTCACAAGAGATAAACCATTAAATAACTGAAAATGTCCTATTATTTTGCCTGTAGTTTATTGTTAATTGACAGTAAAATTCTGTTTTTTAAGGCCGGTTAATTAATGGCAAAATTCCGTTTTTTAATTAATGGTCAAAGTCCTGTGTAATGAGCTGCCAGTTCTTTTACTGTTATTTTACGGAAACATTTCTGACAGTGTAGCTGTGGCTATAACTGTAACTGTAACTAAAGCAGTAACTAACTGTAACTATAGCTGTAACTGTAACTGTAACTAAAGCAGTAACTAACTGTAACTATAGCTGTAACTAAAAGTAAAGTGTCCTGAGGGGGGCGCTCCTCCTCACAGGGACCCTGTTCACGCGGACGAGTGTAACCTGGGGACCTCCAGTGATTTGTAATAATTGCGGAGGTCGTCTGTGATCTTAATCGCATACAAATCTGACATGTCCGTGATTTGTAAAGTAAAAATTCCACCACAAATGACCGACCATATTTCACCAAACACAGAGGTCAATGTGATCATATTAGTCCCGTGCGAATCGGCATCTCTGTGATTTGGGGGCATTTTTTGTTTTTCTTAAGGGTTTTTTGTGTTTTCCACGCCTTTTTTTTGTATTTATCCCGGTGGAGAATTATGGAGGCTGCGTTGGGAATTATAAATTAAAGTTCTGACAGCATTTTGGGTGCAAATTCAGGAGGCTCATCAGAAGAGCGAAATCTGGAAAGATGATTAGATGGATTACATGCATGGCAGCATGCGGTAAGGAACACTATTCCATCTTTCAACAGGCTCAACAGTTATTATATTAAAAATATCCATATCTAACCGTTGTGCTGCTCCAGTAAGGGCTCCGGTGCGATCGACCCGGGGGATAATGTCAGTAAATCCAAGTTAAAAAACAGACTTCGCTTATCCTGTGCGAATGTGCCGCACGAAACACAGATGTGGTGGGATAGTTTCTAAATCTCTTGAGGTCCCCAGGTAATACGAGTCCCGTGTGAACAGGACTTTAGAGAGACTTCATCCACAATCAACAAAATCAGAAAGCAAAGACTCTGCAGAACTCCTTTCAGTAGCAGAGTAATCTATTACATTTTTGGGTCAGTTTCAATCAGGTTTTAATTTGAATGTTGAAGAAAAATTCTCCGGATGTTGATATCTTTCCTTCTATGCCTCCTTGTTCCCTCCTCAGTTAACACCTCTCTCTCTCTTTCTCCTTGACAGAGCTCTCTCGCCCTTACTGCCTTCTAATTGGCCGGCTACCTGACTAGTTAGTTGATTGATTGATTGATCATCTTTAGCCCCGCCCCCTGTGACGCACCATCATGTCAAAGATTGACGTCACCCTGGAGAACCCGTACAGTGAGGTGAGCATCCCACGGGCTAAGCTCCGCTCCTCCAATGACGTCGCCACAGTGATAGCCAATCCTATGGCTCTGAGCAGTGACGGCGGGAACCCGTACGCCATGTCGAGCTCCGCCCCCCCACCACCATACGTGGTGAAAGAAGCAGGAGGGGGGGAGGAGGAGGAGGGGAGGAGCCGTGTGTGCTGCTACCGCTGCAGGAGGAGGAAGTGATGTCACAGAGGCAGGAGGACTGTGACTGTGGCTCAGATTTACTTATTTCCTGGTCTCTTTGAGTCGATGTTTCCTTCCTTTGACTGAGGAAACAACAAAGGAAATAAGGAAGCAACCAACGAAGTAAAGAGATGATATAAGATGAAATAAAAACAGACACAAAGAAAGAAAAACTCAAACTAAGGAAGGAAGGAAGGAAGGAGGGAAAGAAGGAGAGAAGGAAGGAAGGAATTAGGGAGGGGGAGAGGGATGGAAAGAGGTGTTGACCTTGAGAAAGTTGTTTCTTATGAATTCTTCTGCTTCTCGTAGCATGCCCCGCCTCCTCTGGCTCCTCTGCCTCTGATTGGCTCATCCTGGTTTTCTGACCAACCCCCAAACATCAGACACAGAGGAGGCTAGCGGGGTGGTTTCCTCGGGGGCGGCCATTTTGTGTCTCTAATAAGCTTAAAATAAAAAAACTACAAAATGTGTAAACTTCCTGTTTGACCTTTAAACTCAACATCCACTTACTTTACTGGTGCAGCTGAAGACAATGAGACGCAGCTGAGAACTTCATGAGAAGGAGTTAAAGTTGTTGTTGTTGTTAAACCCATTGTTATCTACACATTACAGATTTGACACAAAATGGCCGCTGCTGATGCTCTAGGTTTATTTTTATGCTGTTGCCATGACAACCACACAAGAATATGAGCTGCATTGTGACATCATGATGACATCACACTTTATTCTATCGGTTTAATTTCCTGTCATGATTCAGGGTAAATATTGAGTAAATATTGGTTGATTATTACAGACATCAACAAGTCTGTGCTTAATAAAGTTTGCTTGTTTATGACACATGAAATATGAACATGTTCTAGTGTTTCTACGTAAGCTTTAGTTTCTTCTCTGATTATTAACATGCTTGATTATCATTATGAACACATTCTGCTGATGAACAACTTGTGATGGGACTTGTTTTGTTTTTGTTGTGTTTCTTATTTTATTCATTTATTATTCTGGTTTCAGGAGTGTTGCAACGTTTCCATAAAGTATTTTTATTTTTCAATGATTTTAAACATTTTAATATGAAGGAGTTTTTATAATTCAAGAAAATCAGAAAATCTTAATAGAATGACTCAAAATAAGAAATGACATCAAATTAGAAAATATTAATATCAAACTGTTAATATTCTTATTTTGCTGTAAGATGTGACAAGTTGGATGAATTGTTTTGTTCCTTCAGAGGAGCTGATGAAGTGAAGATGAAAAAATATTAATAAAGGTGCTTGACATCATAAATTAGTTTTACTGCGATAACTATACAGAATACTTGTATCATTATTGTTGTTGTTGTTGTTTGGCCCTGAGTTTTGTCTGCAGGTTTTCCCTCCAGCCTGCAGCAAAACAGCCTGTGTGGTGCCTGACAGGTAAAACTCTCAGTGGTCTCCAGGTGCGGTTTAAACTGTTTGCATCCCATCCTATCAGATTGAGCGGTGGTGCATTCAGAGACCACTGGGACATTGGAAGCTTCACATCAGCTCAGAGTGATGTGTTCACTGACCTGCTGGGTGAACAGGAAAGTACAGCTTCCACTGGTCTGGTCTGAACTGGTCATCTGAGTAACAGCTGAGCACATTTCAAAGACAAATACTGTTGTTGTCATCAGGTGGACGTTAACAAACAAACACACAGTTAGCAGCATGGCTACAGTTAGAAGTCTGGCTACAGTTGGCAGCATGGCTACAGTTGACAGCATGGCTACAGTTGGCAGCATGGCTACAGTTGGCAACCTGGCTACAGTTGGCAGCCTGGCTACAGTTCGAAGTCTGGCTACAGTTGGCAGCCTGGCTACAGTTGGCAGCCTGGCTAAAGTTGGCAGCCTGGCTACAGTTGACAGCCTGGCTACAGTTGGCAGCCTGGCTACAGTTGGCAGCCTGGCTACAGTTGGCAGCCTGGCTACAGTTAGAAGTCTGGCTACAGTTGGCAGCCTGGCTACAGTTGACAGCCTGGCTACAGTTGACAGCATGGCTACAGTTGGCAGCCTGGCTACAGTTGGCAGCCTGGCTACAGTTGGCAGCCTGGCTACAGTTAGAAGTCTGGCTACAGTTGGCAGCCTGGCTACAGTTGGCAGCCTGGCTACAGTTGACAGCCTGGCTACAGTTAGAAGTCTGGCTACAGTTAGAAGTCTGGCTACAGTTGACAGCCTGGCTACAGTTGACAGCCTGGCTACAGTTAGAAGTCTGGCTACAGTTGGCAGCATGGCTACAGTTGGCAGCCTGGCTACAGTTGGCAGCCTGGCTACAGTTCGAAGTCTGGCTACAGTTGGCAGCCTGGCTACAGTTGGCAGCCTGGCTACAGTTGGCAGCCTGGCTACAGTTGACAGCCTGGCTACAGTTGGCAGCCTGGCTACAGTTGACAGCCTGGCTACAGTTCGAAGTCTGGCTACAGTTGGCAGCCTGGCTACAGTTGGCAGCCTGGCTACAGTTGACAGCCTGGCTACAGTTGGCAGCCTGGCTACAGTTGGCAGCCTGGCTACAGTTAGAAGTCTGGCTACAGTTGGCAGCCTGGCTACAGTTGACAGCCTGGCTACAGTTGACAGCATGGCTACAGTTGGCAGCCTGGCTACAGTTGGCAGCCTGGCTACAGTTGGCAGCCTGGCTACAGTTAGAAGTCTGGCTACAGTTGGCAGCCTGGCTACAGTTGGCAGCCTGGCTACAGTTGACAGCCTGGCTACAGTTAGAAGTCTGGCTACAGTTAGAAGTCTGGCTACAGTTGACAGCCTGGCTACAGTTGACAGCCTGGCAACAGTTAGAAGTCTGGCTACATTTAGAAGTCTGGCTACAGTTGGCAGCCTGGCTACAGTTGACAGCCTGGCTACAGTTAGAAGTCTGGCTACAGTTAGAAGTCTGGCTACAGTTGACAGCCTGGCTACAGTTGACAGCCTGGCAACAGTTAGAAGTCTGGCTACAGTTAGAAGTCTGGCTACAGTTGGCAGCCTGGCTACAGTTGACAGCCTGGCTACAGTTAGAAGTCTGGCTACAGTTGACAGCCTGGCTACAGTTGACAGCATGGCTACAGTTTGCAGCCTGGCTACAGTTCGAAGTCTGGCTACAGTTGGCAGCCTGGCTACAGTTGGCAGCCTGGCTACAGTTGACAGCCTGGCTACAGTTGGCAGCCTGGCTACAGTTGGCAGCCTGGCTACAGTTGGCAGCCTGGCTACAGTTGACAGCATGGCTACAGTTAGAAGTCTGGCTACAGTTGGCAGCCTGGCTACAGTTGGCAGCCTGGCTACAGTTGGCAGCCTGGCTACAGTTAGAAGTCTGGCTACAGTTGACAGCCTGGCTACAGTTGGCAGCCTGGCTACAGTTGACAGCCTGGCTACAGTTGGCAGCCTGGCTACAGTTAGAAGTCTGGCTACAGTTGGCAGCCTGGCTACAGTTGACAGCATGGCTACAGTTAGAAGTCTGGCTACAGTTGACAGCCTGGCTACAGTTGACAGCCTGGCTACAGTTGACAGCCTGGCTACAGTTAGAAGTCTGGCTACAGTTGGCAGCCTGGCTACAGTTGACAGCATGGCTACAGTTAGAAGTCTGGCTACAGTTGGCAGCCTGGCTACAGTTGACAGCCTGGCTACAGTTGGCAGCCTGGCTACAGTAAGAAGTCTGGCTACAGTTGACAGCCTGGCTACAGTTGACAGCCTGGCTACAGTTGACAGCATGGCTACAGTTGACAGCATGGCTACAGTTAGAAGTCTGGCTACAGTTGACAGTCTGGCTACAGTTGGCAGCCTGGCTACAGTTGACAGCATGGCTACAGTTAGAAGTCTGGCTACAGTTGGCAGCCTGGCTACAGTTGGCAGCCTGGCTACAGTTGGCAGCCTGGCTACAGTTAGAAGTCTGGCTACAGTTGGCAGCCTGGCTACAGTTGGCAGCCTGGCTACAGTTGACAGCCTGGCTACAGTTGGCAGCATGGCTACAGTTGGCAGCCTGACTACAGTTAGAAGTCTTGCTACAGTTGGCAGCCTGGCTACAGTTGACAGCCTGGCTACAGTTGGCAGCCTGACTACAGTTAGAAGTCTGGCTACAGTTGGCTGCCTGGCTACAGTTGACAGCATGGCTACAGTTGGCAGCCTGACTACAGTTAGAAGTCTGGCTACAGTTGGCTGCCTGGCTACAGTTGACAGCATGGCTACAGTTAGAAGTCTGGCTACAGTTGGCAGCCTGGCTACAGTTGACAGCCTGGCTACAGTTAGAAGTCTGGCTACAGTTGGCAGCCTGGCTACAGTTAGAAGTCTGGCTACAGTTGACAGCCTGGCTACAGTTGGCAGCCTGGCTACAGTTGACAGCCTGGCTACAGTTGGCAGCCTGGCTACAGTTGGCAGCCTGGCTACAGTTAGAAGTCTGGCTACAGTTGGCAGCCTGGCTACAGTTGGCAGCCTGGCTACAGTTGACAGCCTGGCTACAGTTGGCAGCATGGCTACAGTTGGCAGCCTGACTACAGTTAGAAGTCTGGCTACAGTTGACAGCCTGGCTACAGTTGGCAGCATGGCTACAGTTGGCAGCCTGACTACAGTTAGAAGTCTTGCTACAGTTGGCAGCCTGGCTACAGTTGACAGCCTGGCTACAGTTGGCAGCCTGGCTACAGTTGGCAGCCTGGCTACAGTTAGAAGTCTGGCTACAGTTGACAGCATGGCTACAGTTAGAAGTCTGGCTACAGTTGGCAGCCTGGCTACAGTTAGAAGTCTGGCTACAGTTGGCAGCCTGGCTACAGTTGACAGCCTGGCTACAGTTGACAGCATGGCTACAGTTAGAAGTCTGGCTACAGTTGGCAGCCTGGCTACAGTTGGCAGCCTGGCTACAGTAAGAAGTCTGGCTACAGTTAGAAGTCTGGCTACAGTTAGAAGTCTGGCTACAGTTGGCAGCCTGGCTACAGTTAGAAGTCTGGCTACAGTTGGCAGCCTGGCTACAGTTGACAGCATGGCTACAGTTAGAAGTCTGGCTACAGTTGGCAGCCTGGCTACAGTTGGCAGCCTGGCTACAGTTGACAGCATGGCTACAGTTAGAAGTCTGGCTACAGTTATCAGTCTGGCTACAGTTGGCAGCCTGGCTACAGTTATCAGTCTGGCTACATTTAGCAGTGGGGCAACAGTAAGCAGTCTGACAACAGTTAGCTGCCTGGCTGCAGTTATCAGTCTGGCTACAGTTGGCAGCCTGGCTACAGTTAGAAGTCTGGCTACAGTTGGCAGCCTGGCTACAGTTAGAAGTCTGGCTACAGTTGGCAGCCTGGCTACAGTTAGAAGTCTGGCTACATTTAGCAGTGGGGCAACAGTAAGCAGTCTGACAACAGTTAGCTGCCTGGCTGCAGTTATCAGCCTGGCTACAGTTGGCAGCCTGGCTACAGTTAGCAGCCTGGCTACAGTTAGCAGCATGGCTACAATCAGGGGTGGACTGGCCATCTGTGTGTTCTGGAGAATCACAGAACGGCCGGTACTCCAGGACGGCCGCCACGCAGTCATCGTCAGTTTTTTGTTTTTTTTCATGTTAATCTACTGTTTCACACTCCAGACCGGTAGGTGGCCACAATGCGTCTTTAAATTGGATGCCAGCTGGCAGCCGCCCGTGCCCGCCAGCAGTGACGGACTGGTAATCTGGAATTGCAGCAGATGCCGGAGCCCTCGTGGGCCGTTTGGACTGGTCGACTAATCAGAGAGCGGCATAAAAGGCGCAGACATACGGCCTCAGGATCATATCTGTCTGCCCCCTTTCAAGGGTCAATACTGTTCTTATGCTAAATGACAACCAAATTTCTCCAATTGGCTCACACCAATTACAGTAGCAATCTGATCAGTATTTATATGCCACATACGAGTCTCTGTATCACAGTCATGGTGACCCTCTACAGTCACAAACTTTTACATCAGTCTGCATTGTTTTGTAGCGAAATGTCTTATTCAGATTTTCAAATATGTGCATGATTTGAAATAAAACAAATCTACCTGCAATGTTTTATTTGATTATTTGTTTGCAAAAGTTGAAATGAAGCAATGCCTTCTGGGAATTTCAAGACTGAATCAAGTAGACCGCATCTGCGTGGTTGTTGGAAGTTGGAGATTGGAAGTTAGAAGCTAACTCCGATAAAGCTAGCAAAAACAATGAACCGAGGCATCAAGCGACACAAGGGGGGACTGGAGGAAAAGAGAGAGAAATCTAAGAGAGCGCTGTTGGCTGAAAAATGCTGCAAACTGACTGATTTGTTTTTAAAATCAAGTGCAGCTTCAGCTAACACTAGCGCTAATACTGCTAGCACTAATGTTAGCAACACAGCTGAGCCAGCACACCAGGGAGAAAGACAGGACGGTGAGGAATACTAGCCAGGGGAAATGAGCAAGAGGAGGATGAAGAGGTAGACATGGATAAAGAATGATGGTTTTATTATGGAGCGGCTGGCTGATGATTTATGAATTTGTTTCATGCATTGGGGTTGTGCATTGATATGTCCATGTTCTGGTGCAGTTAAATCTATCTATCTAGCTATCAAAGGTGTGTGTGCACGCCGTGCGTCAAAAGTCAGTTAGAAGTTAGAAGTCTGGCTACAGTTAGCAGCATGGCTACAGTTAGCAGCATGGCTAAAGTTAGAAGTCTGGCTACAGTTAGCAGCATGGCTACAGCATGGCTACAGTTAGAAGTCTGGCTACAGTTAGCAGTCTGGCTACAGTTAGAAGTCTGGCTACAGTTAGCAATCTGGCTAAAGTTAGTAGCCTGGCCACAGTTGGCAGCCTGGCTACAGTTAGAAGTCTGGCCACAGTTGGCAGCCTGGCTACAGTTAGAAGTCTGGCCACAGTTGGCAGTCTGGCTACAGTTAGCAGCATGGCTACAGTTAGCAGTCTGGCTACAGTTAGCAGCATGGCTACAGTTAGAAGTCTGGCTAAAGTTAGCAGCATGGCTACAGTTAGCAGTCTGGCTAAAGTTAGCAGCCTGGCCACAGTTGGCAGTCTGGCTACTGTCCAAAGCTAAAAACAAGCGTAATGATCCCAGTCTGATCTGTAAACCTGATCTCAGTACTGTGAAAAGTAAAACACAGTAAAACTGCCGGTTTTGCTAATAGAATAGAATAGAAACTTTTTTTATTTTTAGTTTATGACATCACTGTGACATCATTGTGACAAACAGCAAGTGAAAACTCAGTGTGAGTTCTGATAAAAACTCTGCAAACTGATTGGATGTTCGGTAAAGATGTGATGCTGTCTTCAGTGAGATGTTGTGCTTGCGCCACCTGTAGGAGGAGGAAAGGTGGTGTTCAGGTGAGAAGTTTGGCTGCTCTCATCACTTTGTGTTTTATCTTCATCTCCCTGCAGAGGAGCGACATGCTGACCGCTGACCAACCGTCACACACACACACACACACACACACACACACACACACACACACACACACACACACACTCTGTGTGTCTGTTGCTAGGCGACCTCTGTCAGTCCACACTGAGCTGTAACCTGATAGGTGGACACCAGCAGCCAATGGAAACCTGAGAGCGGCTCCACTTTCTATTGGCTGATCAGGTTACAGATTGATCTGTTCATCATGATGATGTCTGAATATGATTGTTATATTAATGTACTATTAGTTATTGATGTTCTGTTAATTGATCACTATATTCATGTTTATATTCAAACTCTTTATTGTACATTTTTATGAAAACTATTTTTAAATGTTTTTTTATTTTAATTTCAAGTGTGATTAAATATGATGAAAAGATTCACGTTACTCACGTCAGTGATGGTCAGTCAGTTTCTGCCGTGGCCGAGCGAGGCTGAATTATTGATGGAGGCCTCTCTCTCTCTCTCTCTGTCTCTCTCTCTCTCTCTCTCTCTGTCTCTCTCTCTCTCTCTCTCTGTCTCTCTCTGAAGCAGAGGATGAACGACGACAACGAACAAACAAGACAAAAAGAGGGAACAAGAGAGAGAGGACAGACAGAAAAGATCAAAACAAACATATGAAAGACAAGAAAAGGAGAGAATAAACAGAAAGAACAGAGGGAAGAAAAACCAAAGAAGAAGAAACAGAGAAATACAGAGATAATAAATGAAAAAAGTAAACAGGTGGAGAGGAGGAAGAAACTAACAGGTGGAGAGAGGAAGACAGAAGAAGAAAACAAGAAGAAGAAGAAGAAGAAACATCTCGGTTACAACAAACAAGAGGAAGAAGAGGGACCAAAAGGGAGGAAGAGGAGACATGATGTGAAGGTTCAGGAATGTTCATACAGGTGAGCTCCCGTTTCTGACCAATCACAGTCGAGACAGTGACAGACAGAGTTCAGTACAGATTACTCACTGGAAAAGTTACTGTTAAAAGTTACTGATTAGTTTTGGAGCCAGAATTTACCATATTAGGAAGAGAGGGTGGAGCTGAATGAGAGCCTGACCAGCGCCATAGAGGGAAACTGTTAACTCTATCACTCTGACCCTGACAACACGTTACCGTGGTAATGTCTAAGCACTGCATTATGGTCTGTTTGTTTGTAAACAGGATATTATTTACAACATGAAGCTATTTACTCATCAGCCTCCAACAGTGGAGTCGATTTATATTCAAATATATATTAGTGATATATTTATATTTTGCTTATATTATATTAGAGATGGATCAATGATATTTAATTCATATTAATCATATTCATGTCACATTTTCCTCTGAGTGAATCTGAATGATTTCTTCTTCGCTGTACAGGAGAAAATGTCAGACGACAGAAACGAAGAAGAAGAAGAAGTAGAAGAAGAAGTTGAAGAGGAGGATGAGGAGGAAGTGAGCTGTCAGCCCCTCCCCCCTCCCCCCTCCTCTGTTGCCGTGGAGACGGTGATGTCACTGAGGAGGCAGGACCTGGCGTGTATTGTGTGCTTTGGCAGCTACGACCTGGCGACGCGGTTGCCGCGGCGACTGCACTGTGGCCATGCCTTCTGTCAGGCATGTCTGAAGAGACTGGACACGGTCATCAATGAGCAGGTGACTGATGACATCATCAACACTCACCTGAACATGTTAACCATGTGTAAACTGTGGGAGTTGATTAAACCTCAGCTCCTCCTCCTCCCCCCTCAGGTGTGGATCCCGTGTCCTCAGTGTCGACAGAACACTCCTCGGCCCAAAGGAGGAGCAGCAGGTCTAGACCTGGATTTGGCCTCCTTCCTGGGAGTGAAGGCCCAGCAGACCTGCACCTCCTCCTGCTCCCTGACCTCTTGGAGCTCCAGCCGGAGGGAAGGGGCACTGGCCGGAGACACGTCCCGGGACGGGAAGCTGTGGCTGGGGAAGGAGGTCACCGATGACGGCTGGTCACACGGAGGACTGGCTGAGCCGCGTTTCCATCGCTATGGCAATTGTTGCCCGTTGCCATCCTATTGGCTGTGCTGCTGGTTCTGCTGCCAGGGGCGGGGCTAGAAGTGACCAATGAGTCAGCAGGTCTGCCCTCTACTGAACACAATAAATAAAACTAAACAGAGATGAAGAAATATAGTTGAAGTGTGTCTGACTTGTGATATCATAACATGCGCTGATGTCATTGATGACATCAATGATAATGTCATCGATGACATCAGAGGTGATTATCAAACTTCCCTGTGTGAAGACCAGAAGCATCACAGTGTTGTTCCGTCTAAACTGTCCTAATAATGTTCTGAGTGTAATGAAGACAGAGCTGCTTACAGAGAAAGATTTATTTATGACATATTTTACAAAATATCAAACACAGTCAGCATCCAGCCGTCATCTGTCTGTTCATTCAGCAACATCAAAACTACGACCAATCACAGGCATCTTGTACGCTCTCCACCAATCAGCTGCTGATGCCATCAGCTCTGACTGTACAGTAAAGCTTCAGCATTTAGACTTTGAGTGGACGGATTGTCTGGACGTTAACAGAACGTCAACAGAACGTTAACAGAAACAGACGTTGGTTTGTTAAATGTTGTCTGAATGTTTGTTTGTGTGGATTTTTAAGGAATATTTTATTTTGTTGGTTCAGTTTCTGGGCGATCGACAGAGAGACAGGATAGAAAAAGAGAGAGTTTGGCATATTGCCCTTCATGAGGCACAAGGCATTCTGGAAGTTTGAGTCCTTGTCATAAAAACATACTGAGAAAGTTACCCACAATGCCATTAACCTTAAAATCTGTCTTTGATTAGTCTCCAGCGGTTCCCATCATCAGGCCCCTCCCCCTCAGTCCGCAGCTCATCCAATCAGGGGCAGCCAAGACCCTCTCCTACTCTGATTCGCTGTCCTGGCTGCAGGTTGAAGCTGAAGTCTTTTGGAGCTTCGAACAGAAGAACGATGGTGGAGCCGAGGTTAAACTCCCCTAATGCTGCGCCCTTCTGTAGGGCCACACCCCCTCCGTCAATGGAGACCAGGCCCCCTTCACCTGTCCCTGTCAACACCTGGTCGCCGTCGACAACATAGCTGCGGTCATAGAAGGAGCCTTTCCTGTAGCGAGGAGCGTTCGTCTGAAGCTCCTGAGAATCATAAACAAGCAAAGGAAGCCTTTAAATCAATCAATTCATTATTTATTCAAATATTCATTAATAGGGCTGTGCAGATACACCAAACTCACGATTCGGTTTGTATCACAATTTTTGACCCATGGTTCGATACAAACCTAGTTTTTTGTTTTTTTTATTAAACATTTTATTTATGTAACATTTCAATAACTTCTGTATATGATACCTGTCTGACAGTATCAGAGGCGAAGTATTGGCAAACTGAACCAGTGTGAATGGATAAGCCAGCTGTGCGTATGGAGGGCGTGTCTATCAGATGGTCTCAGTTCTACCTGCACACTAATGAGCCGATTCAATCTGATGCAGTCGTTTGTTTTAGAGCTGAAAATCCCAGCTCCATTATATTTTACTCAGAATTGAATTATTCCATAATTTTTTCCTCTGCTTGATCTAAAAAAAGCAACATGTGATGTAACTGAATAAAACAATTTTCATTCTTTATGTTTTTAAATTTTCTTGAAGCCAGAAGGTTGACATGTTGTGTAATGTGATGTGATCTGCTTTTTTTCATCAAAATTAAACAATTGAATGAACGTTTCCTCCAAGTGGGGTTGTAATGTTAAAAATCTCCTCAAACATTTCATAAAGATTTACAAATAATCTACAATGATTTATCTAACACAACATTTAAAAAAATAATAAATACATTTACAATAATTTCCCCTCTGAATCATAATATCCTAAAATCAGTGTCTCTGTGAATATTAGCATCAACTCAAAAACCTCAGGAAGTGACAAGGACCAAAACTCTATAAGGTTCAAACTCAAGTCCTCCTCACCTGGTCAAAGTAAACCCTAATGGAGCCGACGTTTGTTGCTCCAACCGCCGTTAACGAGAAGAAGCCATGCTGCCATTGGCCGGTGAGCGCTACACGCTCATTAAGGCAGAAGAGCTCTTTAACCAAACGAGCCACGCCCGGGTTAACAGACATTAACACGCCTAATGAGTAGAGAGAGAGAGGGATGAGGAACAGGTGGACGTCAAAAATCAACAGGTGAACAGCTGAACAGACTCTCACCTGGGAAGTGACGTCGAAGCTCCACCCTCCAGTCTGTGGGCGAATGGAAACAGTGATAGTCACCTGGTGCCAGGTAGATCACGACGTGGAACAGGTCGCTCTCAGGTGATGACAGGAGGAGGTCCCGGAATGACGACGAGTCTACGGAGAGACACGAGGATGAAATCAGGGGTCTTAAATCCATAAACACATCTGAAATAATCTAAAGTCATTTTAAAGTTGCACACAGAGTTCTTTGTCATTGGTTCAGTAAGTCAAGTCAAATCATTGATGCTGTATTTCTGAATCAGCATGTGTTCTTGTATTTAATGCATTGCAGGGTTGGG
>NC_044198.1:29991450-30014179 GCF_900880675.1 Sparus aurata | reverse complement strand
ACACACACACACACACACAGACAGACAGACAGACAGACACACACACACACACAGACACACACACACACACAGACAGACAGACAGACAGACACACACACACACACACACACAGACACTACCTGATCTACCTGACACCTGTTAAAGATCATTTCTTTGGAAGAGCAGAAGACTCTGACAGATTGTTTGGTAATCATCAGTGTTGTGACAGTCAACAGTAGTTTGTGTGTCTGTAACTTGGCCCCGCCCTCTGACCTTTGACCTCGCTGTAGTACTGATCCAGCGTCAGCCTCCAGAACACCTCTGTCATCACTGACAGCCACACGTACGCCACGGTGCTGATCAGCCGCTCCACAAACGTCATGTGGTCGCCATATGGCAGCGGAGCCGGTGGGACATAGGACGGCGGCGCCGGGGCGTGGCCGCAGTGGCGCTCCAAGACACCGCCGATAGAGAAGCGAAGGGAGATGATGAGGGGCAGGCCGAGCACGTCGGCCACCAGGTCACCGCACATCACCATCGGGTCGAGCAGGACGGCGTCAAATGCAGCGTCCCGCAGCGTCACCATCAGCTGCTCGTTCTTCAACATGGAGTCACACTGCTGCATCCCGAGGCCGACAGTCCGTCTCAGCCAATCACGAGCCTTCAGGAACTTGGTGAGCGGAGACGAGACGTGAGACTCGTACATGGAGAAGTGGACTAACTCCTCCGTGAGGCCGTGAAGCTCCGCCCGACTGAACGGGACCTGGACAAAAAATCAAACAAAAATCTCCTCAATTATAAATGGCATGGCGAAGGTCTTTAAACGTTTGTGAAATGTCTTGAAAGTCATTGAAAGTTTTTGAAAACCTTTGAAAGTCGTTGGACATTTTGAAAGTCTTTGAAAGTCTTTGAACATTTTGAAAGTCTTTGAAAGTCTGAACATTTTGAAAGTCTTTGAAAGTCTTTGAACATTTTGAAAGTCTTTGAAAGTTAACCCTCGTCTGAAGCGGACGTCACCTTGAAAACCAGGAAGTTGAACTTGGCGGCATCTCGGCTGTTGTTGTAGTCGACTGACGGCGAGGCGTCGGCGACCAACACGCTGACGGAGTGGTTCCTCCTCACAAGCTCCTCCATGATGTTCCGCATGTTCAACCAATGGCTGTACTCGCCTGGAAAAACCAGAACATGGCCGCCATCAACTGGAGCGTGAGGATGCAGGAGGAAGAAGGAGGGAAGAAGAAGAAGAAGGCGAAGAAGAGGAAGAGGAGAGCAAACCTTCATCTCGCTCTGACAACACCTCACACTGACTGCAGAGTGCAGCTGATCAGAGGTCAGTCAGATAAGAGCTGTACTCTGATTGGACAGTGACTTTACTTTCTAGTATGACACTCAGGTCACTTTCTGCTAAGTCCTCTGAAGTGACGTCACTGACGAAACTGTCAATGAACCAATCAGCTGCTACTTCACTGCTTACTGTTTCAAACCAAACCCCGCCCTCCTCACGAGACGAACCGTCCAATCAGCGGCGGTGTGTTGATCCGCTGCAGTGAATTCTGCGTGTTCTCTGCAATAATACCCAACTGCAGCCACTGCGACCCCCGAAGCCACTACAAACCACGCCCCATACAAACCACGCCTCTACAAACTACGCCTACGTGTTGCTACGGTGGCCGGGAAGGACGATTAAACTCACAGCAGCAAATGCAAGCAGTCAAAGAAGAAGAAGAAAAAGGAAAATGCAGCCAAGACAAGACGGCAATGCCAGTTCAGGTGAGACGCATTTATATTATTTTTAAGTTCCCGGTTAGGAGGTGTAAACATTGAACACTTAATGTCATTTTAACCGTACGTTCGCCAACCGCAGTTGTCAGCAGCGCCTGTAGGCAGACAAGATGGAGATGCCGTTTCAGGTTAGGTCGTTTACATTTTGGGAAGATGTTGACGTTTAATTTAATGTTTGAGACGTCTTTTGCCAGGCAGAAAGAGCATTAATGACTGTTTTTTCAAAGACACCGGACTATTTGTAAAAAAAAAAAAACAACACATTTCGTCAAACCGATACACTGAAAATGTGCGTAAGCAAACCCATTTTGTGTCGTCTTTTACGTTATGAAAATCAGGTTAATGACTGAGCAAGGGATGATAACAGAAGTATTGAGGGAACACGGCACGTAGACGCAGAATATTGTCATTTAACTCAACATATCAATGTGTTATTTTGACACACAAAAACATTAAAAAATAGGGTCATGTTTTATATCACTTCAAATAACTGTACTGGCTAGAGATTTATTAACGGTGACGTTTAAGTGCATGTCAGAAAGTGACATACAAATACATTTATTGCAAAAATGACAGATGTATTCTTGAATCCATTTAAATTGTTCACGTTTGATTGTTTTATTGTAAAAAGCAGAAAGTTTGTACATTTTGTCAATAAACCTAATTTGCAATGGGGGTGCGATAATTTTAAGTGCAAATGTCAATCCTACCTGGATCACCATAAATCAAACTGACACAATTATGGTTTGCTTTCTTCAGAGTCCACAGGACATCGACCACATGTACAGTAAGAGGCCTTACAGCTCTCCACCCAGAGAGCATGTTAATGTGAGTGAAGATTAACCCAAGAGAACAACATATCCAGTGTTCACAGCTGTGCACTAAGCCATGACTTTGTGTGTCTTGATTAAGGACTATAATGACAGCATGGACTAACATGATGTGGTCACCACAACCAGAGACGTTGGGATCCTGAGTGAAGACGCATCTTTCCACAGGCTTGTGGTGAGGACATGCAAAGGATCAACAAACAACAAATCTTATTTGATATACTTAACCAGAATAATTACGTTTAACATCTGAATGCTGTTTGATCAGATTTTAGGAAAGGGCTCAGCAAGCTGAACACCATAGAAAAGTCACTAGTGACCTTCATGGAACGTTCATCACTCAGGATAACGGTCTACTGCAACATCTTGAAGTGAGTTTGAAAATGGAATTTAAGTCACATAGTGTAACTCATTTTGGTCCAAATATGTTAAATGAATGATTTAAGTGAAACATTTTCTGTTAGCCTAGTGTTCGTACATTTATTTTGAGCATTCTCCTAAGAAATATATATATTTACAGGCGGTCATCACATGAAAAGTTACATCCTCATGGGCTCATGACACAGGCAACAGTCCATGCCCTTTCAGCTGTCCATGCATTTTCCATTGACAGAGCCACAGAAGTGTATAAATGTGGACTGCAGTATGACTTGAGGTATGCTACATACATAAGGAGAGTGCTAATACCTATAAGTATTGTTTTTTACCTTGTTTATGACAGCCTTTCCGTGTTAATTTCCTTTTACTAATCGCTATTTTCTTCCATTTTGTCTCATCAGTGAAAAACGGCTGTTGGCTCATTACATGACAAACAACATGAGCAAGGAGGCAAAACAGCAACTAGAAAAATATGCTGAAAAACTCAGAAGAGCTCTGGACTCTGAGGAGTTTTTAAAGACGCTTTAGAATGTATGTAGGATGAATTAAAAAATAGTCTGTGAAATGATAATGTTTTATTTTATTGCCAATAAAAGTTGTTGCTGGCTAATTCATTTGTCTCAACTTTTGTGTTTTGAGGTACATATTTTAAAGACCTGTGTATGGTCATATTTATAAATACATAAATACATTTTATTTGTGTCAAAGGGCCAGCAGTCTTTTCTGTTAACCCATAAGAAATCATCACCTTAGAGTGATAATTATGGCATCTGATGTAGTAGGCCAAGCTCTGTGACAGTGTGGCTCTTAGAAAAACGGCTGGTGGAAACAACCTATTTTAATCGAAATGACTACTACTAATTATTATTATTATTATTGTAAATATTTAATTTTATTGAGTTTAAAATAACCTTGTGCACATACATTAGTCACTTATATAAAAAATGAAAAGATGCATGCACCAGATTTAGCAGGCCTATCTAATCTTTTATCAGATTAATCTTTTATCCCAATCTTTTATTTTTTTTATTACTTAACTTTCTATTTTTGTATATGTTTATAGTTTCAAGCAAATTGTTTGCATTGAAAAGCATTTAATGTTGTGAATCAACCGTTAAAGTTGTTAAAAATGATCTGGTTATTGCTTTGTTTCCTTTGTGTTTGCTTTCTAAGTGCTCAGGGCCTCCACAGCCACCGTAGTGTTGTATGGGCGTGTTTTGTGTGGGCGTGGTTTGTAATGGGCGTGGTTTGGAGCGGCTCTGGCTTGGCTGCGGCTGCAGCTAGACCCTTCTCGTTCTCTGTTCGAGATGAGCCGAGCATGCGCAGAATCGATCAGCGGCGATCACCGCACAATGCATGCTGGTTAGATTCATTTCCGATTTGATCCCGACTAGCTCTGACGTCATGCACACGTGTGGACGGTAATCTGACGGGAGGAGGCGCTGCAGCTGCTCCGCACTGACTGCAGGACCGCACTGCATGATGGGAAGCACCTGGCTGTCCGCGGATCTAACAGCTGATTGGTTCAAACGTTGACTCAACGATACGACGTTTATATAAACTTTGATCTCTGCTGAGTTGCAGAGTTTTTGTGATGATGAAGGTTTTCTGTCAGCAGACTAAATGTGTCACATTCATGTAATAAACAATAAAGAATGATTAACATCTGAAGATTTAACAACAGTCAAACATGTGCTCAGTGTGACAGATCAATAATGAAAACTGTCTCATATTATTGACTTTTGATGCCATCAGTGGTGATCAGCTGATTGTTGAGATCAACACAGATCAATTTAAAACATTTGAATGAACAGTAACTCACAGAACACGGCAGACCGGATGTCGAACGACGTCTGTGGTTACCATTATTAATAAACATGCAGCGATCATAAAGATCAGGGTGAAAGATGGATCAAACCTCTGCTTCAGCTCAGGACTATCAATGAAGCTCAATACAAGGAACGAGGCCCGGCTGCATGAAGGAGTTCTGGTGAGGAGGCCCGCTGGACCAACCGTCCACAATCTGACAGCAGTGAATATAAATCAAAACAAATCCTCTATGTATAATATTTAATAATTATTGATAAATATAAATAAACTGTAGCTCAGTGGGTAGAGCTGGTTGACTGGTGATCAGAAGATCACTGGTTCGAATCCCGGCTCCCCAGGGCGGGACTGAGCTACATGTCGAAGTATCCTTGAGCAAGATACTGAACCCCAAAGTTGCTCCTGATGTGCAGTTGGCACCTTGTGTGAAGGCAGCCACTGCCATCAGTAAGGGTCCTGCAATGAGCTGGCGACTCATTCAGGGTGAACCCTGGCCTACGCCCCTAGAATGAAACTGGATTTGGCCCCAGTAAGCCCCGCAACCCCTCAGGGGGGAAAAGCGGCAACATCCCGCGACCCTCACGGATAAGCGGAAAAGAAAACGGAACGGAATAAATAAACCATCAGATATATGTGATGCTTATAAGAAATCTTTTGCCGCTGCTGGAAGCATCAGTTGGACCTGTTGTACCAGGGTTCTGCTGAGCCTCCTCAGTCCAAACCTCTGTGTTCACACTGATCCAAGTTCTTCAGGTGCAGATCTCGGGAGAAACTGGACCCATATTTTTTAAAGCTCAGTGCTCCATTTATTTCTGATGAAATGACTTATCTTTTGCATCCATTCATTCCTTCTGGGTTCTAACTAACATCTGGAAAACTGTCAACCCACTTCTACACTGCCTCGTCTAAAGTCCCGGAATCATTAATCAATAATCAGCTCTGATCGTTCCTCTCAGTAGATCCTGTGTTGAGTCGTCAGTAGTCTGGGTTCAGAGCCACCACAGTCCTGGTTCTGCTCTCAGCTCAGTTAGTGGTGATGTTAGGTCTGCTCATGTTATCCCCTCGGCTTTCTGTTGAAGTGTCCTTGGGCAAGAACCTGAAGCCCAGACTGCTCCTGAGGTGCTGGTCCAACATGCAGCCGCCGCCATCAGTGCGTGAATTACTCTCAGTCACTTTGGACAGAAGCGTCTGATAAATGTCTTATTCACAATCTGTATTAACAATATTACATCTTCTATACCAAATGGTGACGCCCCTCGTTATGCTGATGACACTGAACATAAAACACGACGAGCTTCTGACAAACTGCAAGATTCTCTTTTCACCCTGAAATCAGTCGTCAATACAAACAAAACCAAACTCCTGATGTTCTCCAGAACCACAGATCTCACAGATCTCACAGGGTCTGCATGTTACCAGGAAACAAAGGGTTTCTGAATACAAATATCTGTATACTGGTTGGATCAGAAACACACTTGTTAGCAAGATAAAACAAAAAAATGTGTTATTTATACAGAAACAGAACTACTGTCCCCAGGTTCTGTAGGAAACGGGTCACTGAAGCGGTCCTGAATTATGGTGATGTGATCGATGGACCTGGACTGTCTCCACTCTTCCTCCAGAAGACTGAGTTCATCTCTCCGTCTGATTCATTGCTGGTGACGGTTGCTCTCTCATCATATGGAGCAGTTGTTCGGCACCTGTAAGATGCGACAGCTGTATTCTGTCATATTGATTCTTATCTGTTATCATTAGTATGAACCCATCACATTTTTGCACCTATTTTGTTAGTAATGTACGCTCTCCACATCACTGAGGTCGAGGGCTTGCCACTGAGATTGAGATAAAATATGAATGAATGAATATGTCACCTGAGCAGTGGTCTTCAGACACACCTGCTGTGTTTGGAAGCAGACACGCTGAGTATGAAGACAGACGAGCTTCAGCTCTTGTCAGTGTTAAAGAAGACATGAGAAGACAGTCAGGTTGGTGTCTTGCTGGGGCCTTAAGGAGCCATAGCCGCTTAACTCATGGCCGATGTCTTTTATTTTGATGCCCCCACCGGAAGCTCCGTCAGCGTGATTTCCGTTAGCTTGACGCCGGTCAGCGGTGGTGACAGAGGCTCCGTTTCCTCTGGAAATACCGGCCAGATTCGGCATTTCCCAGCCGGTTAACCGCCTAAAATGACAGATAAGAGGATTTAACGGAGACTAGCGGAGCCGCGGGCATTGAAAAAGGTAAAATGAACCGTTAAAATGTCCCGGTTTGTCCCAGGTTAACAGCCTCACACACTAACTAAAGCCTGCTAACGGCAGCTAGCTGCTGCTAGCTCGGCCACTTTCCTTGTATTTTCCCCCAGAGCCCGTTTTATCCTCACTTCAACCCGCAACCTTCCCGCTCTCTGTTAACCTCCCTTCGTGTTCCGTCACTAAACACCTTGCTGTGACGAAATAAAACCGTCAAAATGATGCTATAAAAAGCTGACAGCGTAAACAGGTTCAGATTTACAGGAACATTTCTGGGATTTGACCAGTGGATGGATGAAATCTCGCGAGAGAACACGAGAGACTTTGTTTTAATTTCATGTTTGTTCATAAAGTTTGAGACATATTTTTATATTCACAGAAGTTTAGTCAGAAAGATGTTCCTAAGAAATATTTCAGCTCAAAATAATAAAATATATTACACACACGTTTTATGATTAATTTAGTTTTTTGTGTGAATGATCCTCAGGTTTGTTTACACACAGACACATTCATTAAGAATGTTTTTAATAATTGTACAAAACATTTCAAAGACAAAGGTTTTCAAATTCATTTTTATGGATTCTTTAATATTAATGACACCAGAACATTTTGTTTGTAGGAATTATTATTAGCTCAATAAAGGTTTGTGCCGATGAGACTATTAAAGTTTTCACATTATTGTTTATGACATTAAATGTGAATATTTTTTAAATAGAAATAAACGAAACATTGATTTAGATCATTGTTTAATTATTATATATATCTTTGATCATATATATATTTTATATAAGTATTTTTTTTGGCCTTTTTGGCCTTATTGATAGCACAGGTGAAGACTTGGACAGGAAACAGGATGAGAGAGGGGGAGTGAGCTGGGCCGGGACCAGAACCCGGGTCCCGGGCAGCGAGGACACAGCCTCTGTGCATGGGACGCTGCTCTACCAGCTGAGCTAATGGGCGCGCTGTTTAATTCAGTTCACTTCATTTTTATTTACTTATTACTTTCTCCCTCTCAGTCGTCACGATGCTCACGCGACCACTGACACTGGCTGACAGTGAGGACAGGGGGCGGGGCTTGGTAGCAGTGAGTTCGCATCCTGCTCTTCCATTGGCTGATGATGATGATGATGAGACTCAAACAGGTGGGTGTGGTTTTTTTTTTGTTAATTCCTTTTTACATTTATTTTATTTATGGATTACATATAATCCGTTATTGGTTTATTGTTGGTCAGTTATTGGTCTATTATTGATCATATCAATCTGTTGTTGAGTATTTGTATTCAGATTTTTTAGCTGTCAATATTTCAAGTGAGATTTGGGCGAGATGTGTGTTTACATGCAGAGTCAGAGAGAGAGAGAACTGACTGCTGTTTCTTCTCCTGCAGGAGTTTTCTCTCCTCCTGCACCTCCTTGGAGCTCCTCCTCTTCCTCCTCCTCATCACCTTCCTCTCCTCCTCCTCCTCTATGTGTCTCCTTTGCTCCTTCTCTAACTCCTTGTGCCTCGTTTTTCTCCTCTTCATCTCCTTTCACTCCTCCACCAGCACCTCCTCCTCGTGTCTGTCCTCCTCCACCTCTGTCCTCGACATGTTTCTCGACTCCTCCTCCTCTTCCCCTCCCACTTCCATCTTTCTTGTCCCTTCATTCTGTCTGTACTCCACCTCCTCCATCTCCACCTCCTTCACCTTGTCCTCCACCTCCTCCTTCATGGTCTCCTACAGCTCCATCTCCTCTTCCTGCTCCCCCTCCTCCCTGTTGCACCTGCTCCTCCCTCCTGCCACGCCTCCTCTCAGCTCACCGGTTGGAGGTGCGGCGCCTCCTGCGCGGAGCTCTTGCCTCCATTGGTCGCCGCCTGGACTCTCTGGAAAGGAGGAGCAGGAGAAAGACGAGGAAGAAGAGGAGCAGACAGAGAGGAGAAGAAGAAGAGGAGGCAGGAGCAGCCTGTTCTCCTGGTGAGTTCTGTCTCCAGCTTTATGTTGACAAGTCAGTTTACTAGTCGTTTAATGAGTCAGTAAACAAGTCAGTAAATTAATCAGAGAACGAGTCAGATTAAAGTTAATAATCTATTGAAGAAGTTGTGGAAAATAGGAAGCGAACAACTTCTTTCTTTGACTGAGTTCATCAGCCGTTTATTCACCAAGCACAAAAGCAAGTGCCATGGTTACTCACTAACAACTCTTCGTTGCCATGGTTACTCACTAACAACTCTTCGTTGCCATGGTTATTCACTGACACTTACTAGGGGACCTTGCCCAACAGTCAGTTGAAATAAATATCGTTTCATGTAAATATTATATAAATTAGATCGCTGATGTCTGTTTCTCTTTTTATTGGTCTTTAGGCCTGACTGTCTTCCCCCTGAGCCCCGCCTCCTCGTGTAACTCCGCCCACCTCCCGCCTGTTAACACCTCCTCTTCATCATCATCATCTTCATCATCAGACTGTGAGGACTCAGCCACACCTCTCCTCTCCAGTATGAGCCAATCAGCTCAGAAGAGCAGGAGGAGGAGCAGAGGAGAGGAGGAGGGAGAGGGAAGGGGGAGGAAGAAGAGGAGGAACAACGGAGGAAGAGGAAGGAGTTTTTCTCCAGAAAACAGAGAAGAAGAAGAGAAAGAAGAGGAGGATGCAGGGAGATTCGTGGGACGGATGGCGGTGTCCTTCAGAGAAGGAGCAGAGGAGGAGGAGCAGGAGGCGCCACTCACTCTGCACAACTTCAACCACAGAAAACACAGAAGAAGAGAGCGGCGAGGAACCGGCCAATCGGACAAGGCTGTGAACATCGTCAGGCAGAATGGTTACAGAGCGCCGCTGCTACTCCACAGGTACGTGTTTAATTACCATTATCACCAACACTAATCAATATGTAAAATTATAAGTAGCTAAACCTCAGATCGTTCAGTTTAATTTATATTTGAATAACATAAATAAATGAGTGTATCATTCCATTAGAACAGATAACAGTCATGTGATTAATGCTAAAGAAACTTCCACATTCAGAATCAGAATCCTTTATTGTCCGACAAACAGGGACATGTGTTTGCCAAAGCAGCCAGAGGACAGAAGCATTTTAAAAGAACAATAACAATATTAAAAAATAAACAGTATAATTAAAAGGATGACGAATAGAATAGAACTCCAATATAATAATAATAATGATAATAATAACTTTATTTGTTTGGCACTTTTACAACGTTTACAAAGTGCTTTGACAGAACAAAGCAAGAATACAATTTACAATTACAAAGGATGATAAAATAGATTGCATGAAATAGTTGAAATAACAGAGGTAATGATACAAATTAGTAAAGTAGGTGAAAAAATAGAGATGAAATAAATAAAGAAGGCGAAATTAAAGAAATGTAATAAATGAAATAAATAAAATAAGTAGAACAGAACTCAACAACTGTTGGCGTAAAAATAAACATAAAAGCACGACTTATGATGATTTAAAACGATTTAAAAGAATTACCGATCCTGCGAGCCTGATCTCCTCAGGCAGGGCGCTCCAGAGTCGAGGGGCCCTGATGGCGAAGGCACGGACCCCCTTTAGTTTGTAGTCTCAAGTTTGGAACAGTTAGGAGGGCCCCGCCTGAGGATCTAAGGCTGCGAGCTGGCTCATAGGGAATTAAAATATCTGTAATATAGCTCGGAGCCAGACCTGAGCGTGCTTAGTAAGTGATCAGTAAAATCTTAAAATCAATTCTACAACAGACGGGGAGCCAGTGGAGGGAAGCTAACACTGGAGTGATGTGTCGATGTCTGTTAAAACCAGTTCGAAGCCGAGCTGCTGAATTCCGTACCAGTTGGAGGCGAGAGAGAGATTTTGGATTTAAGCCGGAGAGAAGGGAGTTGCAGTTATCTAGTCTGGAAAAGATGAATGCGTGAATGACTTTTTTCAGATTGGGGGGTGTGAGCATGTGTTTTATTCTCCAGACAGAGCGTAGTTGAAAGAAGCAGGACTGGACCAGTTTATTGACACGAGGGATGAAAGTGAGCTCTGAATCAAAAAGTAGACCAATGTTTCTTGCTGAGGGTTTTATGTTGACGGAGAGGGGACCAAGGGCTCGCTGGTGATGGCTAATATTGTTTGGGGGGTGAACAATATGCTTTCTGTTTTGGTGTTGTTAAGCTGTAAGACAATTTGGGCCGTCCAACTGTTAATATCTTTAAGACAGTCTAAGACAGCAGTGAGGCTTCCAGGGTCACCGGGCCTCAGCGGACGGTATAGTTGTGTGTTGTCTGCATAGCAGTGGAACTTTACATTATGGTGTTTAATAATCTGGCCAAGTGGGAGGATATAAATAGAAAATAAAATCGGACCTAAAATAGAACCTTGCGGTACACCGCAGGTAATTGGAGTTATGGTTGAGCAATAATTACCTGTGGTGACCGAGAAGGTTCTGTCTAAAAGGTAAGAATAAAACTACCTAAAAGCAGTATCCTTGATGCCGACCCAGGTTTTCAGGCGGTCTAATAAAATGGCATCATCATCAACAGTGTCAAATGCTGCACTTGAATCTAAAAGGACTTTCAAGAGAAGGTCGTTGGTTACCATGAGGAGGGAAGTTTCTGTGCTGTGTGAAGCTCTTAAACCTGACTGGAACTTCTCAAAGATGTTGTTGTGAGACATGAAGGCTAAAAGTTGTGTAGAAACTACTTTCTCTAAAACCTTGGATAAAAACGGAAGCTTGGAGATTGGCCTAAAATTGTTGAGAACTGAAGGGTCGAGGTTTGGTTTCTTTAAAAGAGGTTGGACCACAGCATGTTTAAAAGAGCAGGGTTCTCCCCAGACGGTGGAACAGCGGCGCTGCGCCGCTCTACCGCTCGGTCAGCGCCGCTATACTCCGCGCGTGACAGTGTCGAGCGTCCGTCCGTCCGCCGTCCCCCGGTTGACGGCGATGAGCGTCCATCCGTCCCCCGGCTGACGGAGTTGATGACCGGCTGTCCGTACGTCCGTGTCTCCCCCCCCCCCCCCCGGACTGACGTTGACGAGCGGTTGACGAGCGGTCCATAATGAATATGGGTATTTATAAAAAGTGGCCATGTAGTGCAAACTAAAAATGAGAAAGGAATGAGTTGTGAATGCTACTGAGAGCAGAGCTGGTTGTAGAGTCTGACAGCACCAGGAAGGACCTGTGGTACCTCTCCTTCACACCTGGACCTGTGGTACCTCTCCTTCACACCTGGACCTGTGGTACCTCTCCTTCACACACTTGGACCTGTGGTACCTCTCCTTCACACCTGGACCTGCGGTACCTCTCCTTCACTCACCTGGACCTGTGATACCTCTCCTTCACACCTGGACCTGTGATACCTCTCCTTCACACCTGGACCTGTGGTACCTCTCCTTCACACCTGGACCTGTGGTACCTCTCCTTCACACTTGGACCTGTGGTACCTCTCCTTCACACCTGGACCTGTGGTACCTCTCCTTCACACACCTGGACCTGTGGTACCTCTCCTTCACTCACCTGGACCTGTGGTACCTCTCCTTCACTCACCTGGACCTGTGGTACCTCTCCTTCACTCACTTGGACCTGTGGTACCTCTCCTTCACTCACCTGGACCTGTGGTACCTCTCCTTCACACACTTGGACCTGTGGTACCTCTCCTTCACACACTTGGACCTGTGATACCTCTCCTTCACTCACCTGGACCTGTGATACCTCTCCTTCACTCACCTGGACCTGTGGTACCTCTCCTTCACACTTGGACCTGTGGTACCTCTCCTTCACTCACCTGGACCTGTGGTACCTCTCCTTCACACCTGGACCTGTGGTACCTCTCCTTCACTCACCTGGACCTGTGGTACCTCTCCTTCACACTTGGACCTGTGGTACCTCTCCTTCACACACCTGGACCTGTGGTACCTCTCCTTCACTCACCTGGACCGGTGGTACCTCTCCTTCACACACTTGGACCTGTGGTACCTCTCCTTCACTCACTTGGACCTGTGGTACCTCTCCTTCACACACCTGGACCTGTGGTACCTCTCCTTCACACCTGGACCTGTGGTACCTCTCCTTCACACACCTGGACCTGTGGTATCTCTCCTTCACTCACTTGGACCTGTGGTACCTCTCCTTCACACACTTGGACCTGTGGTACCTCTCCTTCACACACTTGGACCTGTGGTACCTCTCCCTCACACCTGAACCTGTGGTACCTCTCCTTCATACACCTGGACCTGTGGTACCTCTCCTTCACACACTTGGACCTGTGGTACCTCTCCTTCACACACTTGGACCTGTGGTACCTCTCCTTCACACACTTGGACCTGTGGTACCTCTCCTTCACACTTGGACCTGTGGTACCTCTCCTTCACACACTTGGACCTGTGGTACCTCTCCTTCACACTTGGACCTGTGGTATCTCTCCTTCACACCTGGACCTGTGGTACCTCTCCTTCACACTTGGACCTGTGGTACCTCTCCTTCACACACTTGGACCTGTGGTACCTCTCCTTCACACCTGGACCTGTGGTACCTCTCCTTCACACTTGGACCTGTGGTACCTCTCCTTCACACACTTGGATCTGTGGTACCTCTCCTTCACACACTTGGACCTGTGGTACCTCTCCTTCACACCTGGACCTGTGGTACCTCTCCTTCACACTTGGACCTGCGGTACCTCTCCTTCACACACCTGGACCTGTGGTATCTCTCCTTCACTCACTTGGACCTGTGGTACCTCTCCTTCACACACCTGGACCTGTGGTACCTCTCCTTCACACACCTGGACCTGTGGTACCTCTCCTTCACACTTGGACCTGTGGTATCTCTCCTTCACACTTGGACCTGTGGTATCTCTCCTTCACACACCTGGACCTGTGGTACCTCTCCTTCACTCACTTGGACCTGTGGTACCTCTCCTTCACACACCTGGACCTGTGGTACCTCTCCTTCACACACCTGGACCTGTGGTACCTCTCCTTCACACTTGGACCTGTGGTATCTCTCCTTCACTCACTTGGACCTGTGGTATCTCTCCTTCACTCACTTGGACCTGTGGTACCTCTCCTTCACACACCTGGACCTGTGGTATCTCTCCTTCACTCACTTGGACCTGTGGTACCTCTCCTTCACACACCTGGACCTGTGGTACCTCTCCTTCACACACCTGGACCTGTGATACCTCTCCTTCACACTTGGACCTGTGGTATCTCTCCTTCACTCACTTGGACCTGTGGTACCTCTCCTTCACACACCTGGACCTGTGGTATCTCTCCTTCACTCACTTGGACCTGTGGTACCTCTCCTTCACACACCTGGACCTGTGGTATCTCTCCTTCACTCACTTGGACCTGTGGTATCTCTCCTTCACTCACTTGGACCTGTGGTACCTCTCCTTCACACACCTGGACCTGTGGTATCTCTCCTTCACTCACTTGGACCTGTGGTACCTCTCCTTCACACACCTGGACCTGTGGTACCTCTCCTTCACACACCTGGACCTGTGATACCTCTCCTTCACACTTGGACCTGTGGTATCTCTCCTTCACTCACTTGGACCTGTGGTACCTCTCCTTCACACACCTGGACCTGTGGTATCTCTCCTTCACTCACTTGGACCTGCAGTACCTCTCCTTCACTCACTTGGACCTGCGGTACCTCTCCTTCACTCACTTGGACCTGTGGTACCTCTCCTTCACACCTGGACCTGTGGTACCTCTCCTTCACTCACCTGGACCTGTGGTACCTCTCCTTCACACACTTGGACCTGTGGTACCTCTCCTTCACTCACTTGGACCTGTGGTACCTCTCCTTCACTCACTTGGACCTGTGGTACCTCTCCTTCACTCACTTGGACCTGTGGTACCTCTCCTTCACACCTGGACCTGTGGTACCTCTCCTTCACTCACCTGGACCTGTGGTACCTCTCCTTCACACACCTGGACCTGTGGTACCTCTCCTTCACACACTTGGACCTGTGGTATCTCTCCTTCACACTTGGACCTGTGGTATCTCTCCTTCACACTTGGACCTGTGGTATCTCTCCTTCACACTTGGACCTGTGGTACCTCTCCTTCACACTTGGATGTGTGGTACCTCTCCTTCACTCACTTGGACCTGCGGTACCTCTCCTTCACACACCTGGACCTGCGGTACCTCTCCTTCACACTTGGACCTGCGGTACCTCTCCTTCACTCACTTGGACCTGCGGTACCTCTCCTTCACTCACTTGGACCTGTGGTACCTCTCCTTCACACCTGGACCTGTGGTACCTCTCCTTCACTCACCTGGACCTGTGGTACCTCCCCTTCACTCACCTGGACCTGTGGTACCTCTCCTTCACTCACCTGGACCTGTGGTACCTCTCCTTCACTCACTTGGACCTGTGGTACCTCTCCTTCACACACTTGGACCTGTGGTATCTCTCCTTCACACCTGGACCTGTGGTACCTCTCCTTCACTCACTTGGACCTGTGGTACCTCTCCTTCACTCACTTGGACCTGTGGTACCTCTCCTTCACACACCTGGACCTGTGGTATCTCTCCTTCACACTTGGACCTGTGGTATCTCTCCTTCACTCACTTGGACCTGCAGTACCTCTCCTTCACTCACTTGGACCTGCGGTACCTCTCCTTCACTCACTTGGACCTGCGGTACCTCTCCTTCACTCACTTGGACCTGTGGTACCTCTCCTTCACACCTGGACCTGTGGTACCTCTCCTTCACTCACCTGGACCTGTGGTACCTCTCCTTCACTCACCTGGACCTGTGGTACCTCTCCTTCACACACCTGGACCTGTGGTACCTCTCCTTTACACACTTGGACCTGTGGTATCTCTCCTTCACACTTGGACCTGTGGTATCTCTCCTTCACACTTGGACCTGTGGTATCTCTCCTTCACACTTGGACCTGTGGTACCTCTCCTTCACACTTGGATGTGTGGTACCTCTCCTTCACTCACTTGGACCTGCGGTACCTCTCCTTCACACACCTGGACCTGTGGTACCTCTCCTTCACACTTGGACCTGCGGTACCTCTCCTTCACTCACTTGGACCTGTGGTACCTCTCCTTCACTCACTTGGACCTGTGGTACCTCTCCTTCACACCTGGACCTGTGGTACCTCTCCTTCACTCACCTGGACCTGTGGTACCTCCCCTTCACTCACCTGGACCTGTGGTACCTCTCCTTCACTCACCTGGACCTGTGGTACCTCTCCTTCACTCACTTGGACCTGTGGTACCTCTCCTTCACACACTTGGACCTGTGGTATCTCTCCTTCACACCTGGACCTGTGGTACCTCTCCTTCACTCACTTGGACCTGTGGTACCTCTCCTTCACTCACTTGGACCTGTGGTACCTCTCCTTCACACACCTGGACCTGTGGTATCTCTCCTTCACACTTGGACCTGTGATACCTCTCCTTCACACCTGGACCTGTGGTACCTCTCCTTCACACCTGGACCTGCGGTACCTCTCCTTCACACACCTGGACCTGTGGTACCTCTCCTTCACACTTGGACCTGTGGTACCTCTCCTTCACACTTGGACCTGTGGTACCTCTCCTTCACTCACCTGGACCTGTGGTACCTCTCCTTCACACTTGGACCTGTGGTACCTCTCCTTCACACCTGGACCTGTGGTACCTCTCCTTCACACACCTGGACCTGTGGTACCTCTCCTTCACACTTGGACCTGTGGTACCTCTCCCTCACACCTGAACCTGTGGTACCTCTCCTTCACACACTTGGACCTGTGGTACCTCTCCTTCACACCTGGACCTGTGGTACCTCTCCTTCACACCTGGACCTGTGGTACCTCTCCTTCACTCACCTGGACCTGTGGTACCTCTCCTTCACACCTGGACCTGTGGTACCTCTCCTTCACACCTGGACCTGCGGTACCTCTCCTTCACACACCTGGACCTGTGGTACCTCTCCTTCACACACCTGGACCTGTGGTACCTCTCCTTCACACTTGGACCTGTGGTACCTCTCCTTCACACACCTGGACCTGTGGTACCTCTCCTTCACACTTGGACCTGTGGTACCTCTCCTTCACACCTGGACCTGTGGTACCTCTCCTTCACACCTGGACCTGTGGTACCTCTCCTTCACACACCTGGACCTGTGGTACCTCTCCTTCACACTTGGACCTGTGGTACCTCTCCCTCACACCTGAACCTGTGGTACCTCTCCTTCACACACTTGGACCTGTGGTACCTCTCCTTCACACCTGGACCTGTGGTACCTCTCCTTCACACCTGGACCTGTGGTACCTCTCCTTCACTCACCTGGACCTGTGGTACCTCTCCTTCACACCTGGACCTGTGGTACCTCTCCTTCACACCTGGACCTGCGGTACCTCTCCTTCACACACCTGGACCTGTGGTACCTCTCCTTCACACACCTGGACCTGTGGTACCTCTCCTTCACACTTGGACCTGTGGTACCTCTCCTTCACACACCTGGACCTGTGGTACCTCTCCTTCACACTTGGACCTGTGGTACCTCTCCTTCACACTTGGACCTGTGGTACCTCTCCTTCACACACCAGGGTGGAGCTGGCCTTCTTGATAAGTTTATCCAGTCTCCTCCTGTCTGCTGCTGAGATGCTGCTGCTCCAGCAGACTACTCCATAGAAAATGTCTGATGCCACCACAGAGTCACAGAAAGAGGTCAGGAGTGCCCCCTGCACTCCAAAGGACCTGAGCTTCCCAGGATGTTCACCTGTGTGCAGGTTGTCTGTGTTAGAGGCGTTGAGGGCTCTAAGGGGGCAGCAGCAGCTCAGTCAGTAGAGACTTGGCTTGGAGACCAGAGGGTGGCTGGTTCAAGTCCAGCTACAGACCACAATATGGAAAGTGTGAGGTGTCAGTTCACTTCCTGGGTTACTGACTGACTAATCCAAAATAAAGATTCTTACTCTTGAGCTGGAGGTGGTTCCAGTCCACAAAGTCATGACATATTGTGTGAATGTAGGGTCAGGGTGGAGGACAGAGAGGCATGATTGAAGTCACCAGAGGTGAGGAAGAGGAAGAGGGCCTGTTGGTGCTGTGTCTGCAGTGAGCTTGTGACTGAGTGAAGGACATCACAAGCTGCATCAGCGTTAGCAGAGGGGGGGGGGTGTACACAGCGAGTACAATCACCTGTGCACGGCCTCATGCTAACCGCTAAATGTTTGATGTCCTTATTGCAGACCTGTTCTTTAACAGTGATGTTCCCAGAGTTACACCAACTGTCATTAACAAACATCGCCAGCCCTCCTTCTTTCCTCTTACCGCTCTCTGCCGTCCTGTCTGCCCGCCGCAGTTGAAAACCGTCCAGGTTAGGGTCAGGTTGGTCTCAGTGAGCACCATGACGCTGCACTCTCGGTAGTCCCTCTGATGCCGGGTCAGCGCCGTTAGCTCGTCCATCATGTTGGGGAGAGATCTTACATTCCCCATGATGACTGACAGGAGGACGGGTCTGTAGCGTCTCCTCCTCTTCAGCTCGCAGGGGACATCAAGCCAAGCAAGTCTGGTCTCCATACTGCCCGGAGAGAGCTCCAAAGAGAAGTGATTTAAACAGTTAAAAAGAGGAAAAAGCTAAAAAATGAGCTGCGGGACCAGACTGCCACTGACACCTGCCATCTTTATAATAATTATAAATAATGTAACTTTTTTTCTGCCTCCAGAGTCTCCAGCTCGTCTTCCCAGAATGCCTTGCGCCTCACGCAGTCAGCTCAGATTGGTCAGACCTGCAGCCAATCAGAAGCACCCAGTGTCTCCTCAGGCCAATGGCGTTTCTCAGACTCAAACCCCCCCCTCCGCCTCTCCTCCAATCACAGTACTTTCCATCTTTGGCTCTGCTCCTCCTCCTCCTCATCATCCTCCTTTATTAGCCCCGCCTCCGTGCTGCGTCTGTCAACGGTTGCTGTAGAGACGGTATCGGAGTCAGTGAGGGGTGGAGCCTGTTGGAGCCCCCTGCGGCCTCTGAGGGACTGGACAGCCCCGCCCAGTCTGAGCAGTGACCACTGGTTGGTCGGCTTTCATATTTTCATTAACTGTCATAAGTATTCATGATCAATGAGCAATTAAAGATTATCTGTATGTCTGATTAAGTTTGATCAATTCTGAAGTTATTTAATATAAATTAAACTGTTGTAATGTTTGTATTCACAGCTACGTCCGATCGCCGACACCGAGGTAATTTTAACCACTCGTTCAGTCACTTTCTACAGCGTTTGTTGTTCGTTACATCGTCTGTGCATGTTGTTTTATTATGTTTATTAAAATGATACCTGTGTGTGTGTGTGTGTGTGTGTCAGTCCAACTTTATCTGGTCGGCGACATCAGAAGCAGTGGGCCAATCACAGCTCCCTGAGCCTCCACCCTCCTCGTCGACGGCCCCTGCCTTTGCCTTCGTGTTCAGCCAATGGACTGTCTGCTTCACTTACCACTGGCCAATCAGCAGCGGGCTCTGAGTTTCTCAGCAAGAACAGAGAGGTGGAGTTCCACTGATCGATTATTGGTTTGATATCAGTGTTCTGCTTTTTTCTTGACTTTTTTTTTTTTTTTTTTTAAGTGTATCTTTCTAGTCGTTGTTACAGGTGGAGCTTTCAGTCTTTCTCACATATTTGACTGACTTTCCCTTCTTTTTGTCATGTTTATTGTTTTATCAGAGGGGGAAACGAGTCTCACAGATCCGAATCCGCCGGGCGTCACCACGCGAGACGCCGCTCACACCGATGGGACTGCCGAAGATCAAAAGGTCAGGAGAGGGTGTGTCAATAGAAATCACAATAAAAAGTAATAAAAAACATTCAAGTGGATAAAATAAATACTTGTTTCAGGTTAAAGAAGAAAGAATTCAGTCTGGAGGAGATTTACACCAACAAGAACTACAAGTCCCCCTCCACCAACAGGTAAAAACTACAAATCTCACATCAAAGACTGCAGACCACTGTCCACTGTATGGACTCCATCTCCCAGCATGCCTTTCTGTCTTCCTGCAGGAGTCTGGAGACAATCTTTGAGGAGCCGCGGGAAAAGGACGGTGCGCTGCTCCTGATTGGCCAGCAGAGAAGACGCAGGTTCCTCCTCTTTCCTGACTTCACCCAGCCTAGGAAGAGGAAGAGGCTGCAAGGTATGCTGGGAAATGTAGTTAATTGAGGATGATGGAACACAGAAATAACATCAAAATTAAATAAATATCAGTTTTAGTCAAAGTCCTCCGACACAGAAACAACAAAATGTCTCTTTTGTTTTGTTGATCCACAGACGTCCTGAAGTTTCTGCTCTAAACTCACTGAGGCTGTTTTAATGCAAACACATCAACAGCTACAATCATTAGTTTAATACTTGCTTTAATTTAGATTGAATATGTAAATGTTTGATTGGTTGACTAAACGTGCCAGTCAGTGAGCAGAAAGCGAACATTGTTTAAATCATCAAAAATACAAAGAGAATTAAATTGTTGTCACTGTCAATGACATAAAGATCATAAATGTAAAAACTAAAACAGTTCTTATCTGTTTGTTCAGGACCGGGACTTCCTGTTGCCATGGTACCCAGGAAAAGGGCAGCGGCTCGGCGACACTGTCATGGCGGTGGCCACGATGACGAGTCGGACCTGGACGTGATGCTGGTGGAGCGACTGAGCGCACTCGAAGACTTTCTTTTACGGCAGGGCCTGGATGTGTGAGCTGTGACATCACTTCCTGTCAACTGACTAAAGGCCAAATAAAAATAGCTGCTAGCATGCCTGCTCCTGCTGCGTTACCATGGCAACAACATCACCAAGTTTGTCTGGTGTAGCAGGCTTTTTCTTTTTGCAGTGTACTTGATCATTTTTGTTTGTTTTTTGTTTGTTTTTTACAGTGTAGGCTGTTAAAAATGTGAATTTCAGAAACATTAAATATTTTTAACAGTTGATGATCAGGTGATCTGTCAGGAGGCCACACCCACAGTTGGCACCATTTGATTTTGATGTTCTTTTCTTTGGTAACATGAAAACACTTTTCTTTAGTACTGCTGTAGTACTGTACTCACAGTACTGTAGCAGTACTCACAGTACTGTAGCTGTACTCACAGTACTGTAGCTGTACTCACAGTACTACAGCAGTACTCACAGTACTGTAGCTGTACTCACAGTACTGTAGCTGTACTCACAGTACTACAGCAGTACTCACAGTACTGTAGCTGTACTCACAGTACTACAGCAGTACTCACAGTACTGTAGCTGTACTCACAGTACTGTAGCTGTACTCACAGTACTACAGCAGTACTACAGCATTGCTGTGAGTACTCCTGTAGTACTGTGTGAGTACTGCTGTAGTACTGTGAGTACAGCTACAGTACTGTGAGTACTGCTGTAGTACTGAGTACTGCTGTAGTACTGAGTACTGCTGTAGTACTGTGAGTACAGCTACAGTACTGTGTGAGTACTGCTGTAGTACTGAGTACTGCTGTAGTACTGAGTACTGCTGTAGTACTGTGAGTACAGCTACAGTACTGTGTGAGTACTGCTGTAGTACTGAGTACTGCTGTAGTACTGAGTACTGCTGTAGTACTGTGAGTACAGCTACAGTACTGTACTCACAGTACTGTAGCTGTACTCACACAGTACTACAGGAGTACTCAGTACTACAGCAGTACTCACAGTACTGTAGCTGTACTCACAGTACTACAGCAGTACTACAGCATTGCTGTGAGTACTGCTGTAGTACTGAGTACTGCTGTAGTACTGTGTGAGTACTGCTGTAGTACTGAGTACTCCTGTAGTACTGTGTGAGTACTGCTGTGGTACTGTGTGAGTACTGCTGTAGTACTGAGTACTCCTGTAGTACTGTGAGTACTGCTGTAGTACTGAGTACTGCTGTAGTACTGTGTGAGTACTGCTGTAGTACTGAGTACTCCTGTAGTACTGTGAGTACTGCTGTAGTACTGAGTACTCCTGTAGTACTGTGAGTACTGCTGTAGTACTGAGTACTCCTGTAGTACTGTGTGAGTACTGCTGTAGTACTGAGTGAGTACTCCTGTAGTACTGTGTGAGTACTCCTGTAGTACTGTGTGAGTACTCCTGTAGTACTGTGTGAGTACTGCTGTAGTACTGTGTGAGTACTGCTGTAGTACTGAGTACTGCTGTAGTACTGAGTACTGCTGTAGTACTGTGTGAGTACTGCTGTAGTACTGTGTGAGTACTGCAGATAAGACATATTTGGAGTTTATAAAGTGTAATATATATATTTCTGCTGAAAAGTGTCTATTTTTTGAATGAATAAAGTTTGTTTCTGCTCTCTGAGGTCAGTCTCTGAGTTGTTGATGAGTGAGCTGATCACAGCTGATCTGAGGTCAGTCTCTGAGTTGTTGATGAGTGAGCTGATCACAGCTGATCTGAGGTCAGTCTCTGAGTTGTTGATGAGTGAGCTGATCACAGCTGATCTGAGGTCAGTCTCTGAGTTGTTGATGAGTGAGCTGATCACAGCTGATCTGAGGTCTGGATCCGGAACAACTTCCTGTGTCAGCTGGTTCTGATGCTGCATGTTATCAGCTGACTCGTGAGTGGAGACTGACAGGTCAGCAATAAAGTCACAGAAGAAGAAGAAGCTGAAATGATATGAATGAATGACGTCATGTTCAGTAATTAATGTATTCGGATTCCCACATTGACAGCTGTCAGTATCTCCTGATCAACAGGCTACATGTTAGCTGCTAACCAATAGTTCAGTTCAGCTGTGACGTCAGTCCTCACAGTGTC
>NC_044198.1:29976450-29986450 GCF_900880675.1 Sparus aurata | reverse complement strand
TAATTCATTGATTATTTACTTAAAGTGAAACTCTCGCCAAAAAGCAACTGAGGCTTAATTTGCGATTGAATATGAGTCAAACCTTTGTGTAAAAGCATAATTACAACGAAAGAGGCACTTTTAAGATTTACCGCATTTGCGTTTTCGGGCATGTTAATTTTGAACGGGAATGCATGGGGCAGAGATACGATGGCATCAAAATCGCTATTTTTAGAACACTAAGAAGGCTCGACACAACATGAAACTTTGTTTGTAGCCTCACCAGGGTCTCTACACATGAACACGAGCATTGAGAACATTGTTTGTGTACACAGAGTTTATGAAAACAAAGGTTTTTGATCTACTCACATTAGCTGCAGCATCTAAGGCGCGTCACCGTCATGGCAGGCAAAAGGTGTCGATCCCCGAGTGCGACCTGATTTCCTAATTTCATACTGATAGTACTTAACTAGTGTTGTGACGTTCACGAACAAACCGATTCTATTGAACGGCTCGTTAACATGAACATGGGATCTTTTTGATAAAATGTTTATATCACTGTGTGCTCCTCCTTTGCTCCTCCCCTGAGTGGGACAGAGAAGTTACACGGGGAGAAGCGCAGCCCAGCTGCACGGTGCTTATTAGATATGCAAATGTAGCATGAGGCCATCTGAGTTGTGCACGCTGCCTTTGTGTAAAAAAAAAACCCAAAAAAACAGAAACACGTGACTGCCCTGCTGCCTCGGAGAGCAGAGCAGCTGCAGCGGTCTTCATTAGGAGGAGGACAGTTTTGTTCCAAATCTCACCCCATCATACCTCCCAGTGATTATTTCCAAGATAAAATGAGTTACCACCAGGCTGGCTTCTTACAACTTAAATAAATGTAAAAATCAGTCAAATGAGCCAGTTTTTTGAACGGCTCTTTGAAAGGAACGGCTCACCAAGATCCGGCTCCCGTCAAAGAGCCATAAATCCCATCTCTATACTCGACCTCAGAGAGTCACTCATGTAATTCCAGGAAGATCTGATGTGGATTTTCAAAGTTAAAGCCTTCTGAAATGTGACATTTTTGCTAATATTTCCCTATGATTTGAGATTGGCTTTGAAAGAAAACTACCTGTTTCCACAAACTAATTTCACATCAGTCTGATAGTACTTAACCTCAGAGAGTCACTCATGTAATTCCAGGCAGATCTGATGTGGATCTTCAAAATTAAAGCCCTCTAAAATGTGACATTTTTGCTAATATTTCCCTTTGGTTCCAGATTTACTTTGAAAGAAAACTACCTGTTTCCACAGTCTAATTTCAGTTTAGATTGATAGTACTCCATCTCAGAGAGTCACTCATGTAATACCAGGAAGTTCTGATGTGGAATTTCAACATCAGAGTCCTCTAAAGTGTCAAATATTTTCAGTATAAATTCAGATACCTACCGGTTTCCACAGACTATTTTCAGTTCATATTGATACTACTCTACCTCAGAGACTCACAATAATATCAGGAAGTTATGATATAGAATTCCAAAATGAAAGCCCACTTCAAACAAAAACAAAAAAATCAATATTTTTCACAGGCTTATTTCTCTTGAGATTGATAGTCATCCCCCTTTAGAGAGTCACTCTTGTAATAACAGGGGGTTCTGATGTGGAGTTCAAAATTAAAGCCCTCGAAAGTGTCATATTTTCAATATTTCCCTTTAAATTCACATTGATATTAAAAGGTAACTACATGTTTTCACAGAGTTATTTCAGTTCCAATTGATAGTACTCCACCTTGGAGACTCACTCAGATAATACCAGCAAGTTCTGATGTGGAATTCTAAAATAAATGCCCTCTAAAAATAAGCGGCTAATTGGGAGCTTTAATATTGGAAGTTTAATCAGGACTTCCTGTTATTATGAGTGACTCTCTGAGGTGGAGTACTATCATTCTGAAGTAAAATTAGTCTGTGGAAACGGGTAGTATTTTTTTAATGTAAATCAGAATTTGAGGGAAATGTTGAAATTATTTGACATTTCAAAGAGCTTTAATTTTGAAATTCCACATCAGAACTGATAGTACTCCACCTCAGAGAGTACTATCAACCCGAATTGAAATCAGTTTGTGGAAACAGGTAGTTTCCTTCTAAAATCAATCTGAATTCATATGGAAATATTGACTTTTTTTCTTTACTTTCGAGGGTGCTTTTATTTTGGAACAACACATCAGAACGTCCTGGTATTACACGAGTCACTCTCTGAGGTGGAGTAGTATCATTCTGAAGTGAAATTAGTCTGTGGAAACAGGTATTTTGTTTCTAATGTAATTCTGTATTGGAGAGAAAAACTGAAAATATTTGGAATTTCAGAGGGCTTTAATTTTGAAATTCCATATCAAAACTTCCTGGTATTACATGAGTGAATATCTGGGGCTGAGAACTATTAGTCTGGTGTAAAATGGGTTTGTGGAAACAGGTAGTTTCCTTGACATATCTATCTGAATTTATATGTAAATATTGACAATATCTGACATTTACGAGGGCTTTAATTTTGAAATTCCACATCAGAAATTCCTGGTATTACCTGAGTGACTCTCTGAGGTGGAGTACTATTATTCTGAACAGAAATTACTCCTTGGAAACAGGTAGTTTCCATTTAACATTAATTGAAATGTACACGGGAATATTAAAAATATTTAATACTTTAGAGGGCTTTAATTTTGAAAATCCACATCAGATCTTCCTGGAATTATCTGAGTGCAACTCTGAGGTTGAGTACTATCAGTCTGAAGTGTTTTCTTTCAAAGTAAATCTAAAATCATAGGGCAATATTAGCAAAAATGTCACATTTCAGAAGGCTTTAATTTAGAAAATCCACATCAGAACTTCCTTGAATTATCTACGTGACTCGCTGTGGTGGAGTACTATCAGTCTGAAGTGAAATGAGTCTTTGGAAACAGAGAGTTTCATCTTCACGTGAATCCGAACTTGAGGGAAATATTTAAAATATTTGACTATTAGGTGGGCTTTTATTTTGAAATTCCTCATCAGAAACTCCAGCTATTGTGTTTATTTTTATGTTTGACTAATTATACACACAGATGAAATGTTATGGCCTCCATCTTCTAAGGCTTCCGTGTGATCAGAATTAGGATGGTAATATGAATTCAGTAAATAATCAATGAATTAATTCCTTAAATGCCCAAGTAAGTAATTACCTAATCGTTTAATTAATTCATCAATCAATTAACAGACTGGCTGATTGATTGAATTTGTGTGAAATTGCAGACTGCCTTCGTAAATCTCTGCTTTTATTTTGAATTCTGTCCTGGCACTGCATTACCGTAACATCGTCTATATACAGGCACTGCAAATTAACTGGAGGCTAGCTTGACCGCAGTCTCAGTTCAGGGTCTGCATCAGGCCTGGGCGATAAACCGAAAATTTACCGATACCGAAATTTACGACGATAACCGACGTCATTTTGGCCATGTCGGTATATTCGGTGTCATAGGCATAACATCCACTAGGGACAGGGGACATGTTAGGTCCACTTGATTAATCTACCCCAGCGTATACCGATGTGCTTATTTTACATTAATTTTAATGCAAACTCCGGCCCGCTGATGCGACACCAGCTATGTCAGGTTAGTAATCAAGTGAACCCACTCTCGCTGTGAGTGGCGGACAGTTTGTGTAATGATGCTGCGTTCAAAGGCTGCAACAGGCCACTGTCTTCGGCCGGGCCGTCCGTTGATCAAACATTTGTGTTTTGTTTTTTATTGACTCAAAATAATGACTGTATTTCCAGCTAGAAAACGCGCATCTCTCTCCTCCCTCCATTGTTGTTTGCATTTGTGTTTCTGCGTGTTCTGACACGTGAGTGTCCTCATGCTGGAAAACGTGACTTCTCGCGTACGTGACGTCACTCCCCGAGACGCAAGAAGAAAGCAAAAATATTTTTTTTTACTGAGGAAAATGACAAAACTAGTAACGCGTTACCGGCATCACTGATTGTGTAGCTTAAGTGCAACATGGAGCATGAAGATGTAAAGAAAAACATAAAAACAGTAGAATTAACTTTGAGCAAGTTTGGAGGAAAGTCGGAGGTGTGGACCCATTTTAAACAAGTCGTGGGCCGTGATAATAACATGTGTCGGCTTTGTCGAGTGCATTAAGTGCGGCACTTGTTGCATTATTCATTAAGATTTCTGTAGTTCAAACAACTCGCAATTGTAGTCGAGAACGTCAGTTATAACAGCCCACGTATTAAACAGCTGTCGGGTTTAAATCGGTCTCGGGCTCATAATTACATTCAGTGTGTCGGGTCGGGCTCGGACACAACGTGCACGGGCTCGGGTCGGGCTCGGACACAACGTGCACGGGCTCGGGTCGGGCTCGGACACAACGTGCACGGGCTCGGGCTCGGGTCGGGCTCGGACACAACGTGCACGGGCTCGGACACAACGTGCACGGGCTCGGGTCGGGCTCGGACACAACGTGCACGGGCTCGGGCTCGGGTCGGGCTCGGACACAACGTGCACGGGCTCGGACACAACGTGCACGGGCTCGGGTCGGGCTCGGACACAACGTGCACGGGCTCGGGTCGGGCTTGATTCTAAGCTCTACTCGGGTCCAGCCGCCACTTTACTGAGGTTCACCCAGCGTGAGCAGCAGGAGGACGGTCAGCTCACCTCCCAGAACATGGCACTGAATCACTGGAAACTGATTTAGGGACTGTCATCAAATTACTTGGCATAAATATATTAATACAAAATAATTGCAGTTCTTTCAGTATCTTCCATGACATGGGGCCCAGTGACTCCAGCAGCAGATTGTATTAGTAAACTGGACGAATGAGACACAGTTATGTTTATTGTACTTTAGTGCTTCCTCTATTTTATATGAATATTAATATGCAGAAATCTTGATTTTTTTCTCAATAGCTTCCATGTCATGTGACCCTCTGACCTCTGAAACAGATTCTGTGTCTATCAAAATATATAATGATAAAGAAAATAATGGTTAAAAAAAGTTCTCTAATGCTCAAGAGGTTAACATATTATTAAGCAGCAATATCAACTTCTCCACTATTTTGTCTCATGTCTTAGATTCTGATTCTGAAGTCCTCAAAATGTTTATTTATTTACATCCAACCTCTTCCACCACCTGCTGTACAACCACGTGATTCAATTCGAAGAAATAAAAGAAGTGAGAAGCTTAGAATTTGTTTATAAGGGACTGTATATTTTATACTTTTAAACTTATTCAGTTGTTGTCATTTCAAGTAATCTGTGCTTTTCAGCTGTTCAATCGTGTGCTTATCAGTTGTTCTTAACTACTAAATAAATAATATAAATCTTAACTACAATGTAGTTTTACAGTAGTTTTACAAGTGGCATTTCTGTAAATACACAGGATTTTTTTTCCTTTTATTTAGATGCGGGGGGGGGGGGGGGGGGGTTTATTACTTATCGTTATCGAGGTGAGTTGCTCAATATATCGTGATATTGATTTGAGGCCATATCGCCCAGCCCTAGTCTGCATCCTCTGAAGGACTCGGCCTTTGTGGTCTTTGAAGGCGAGTCCTTCAGAGAGACCTTGTTAACCTCGTCAGCCTTTGTTAAATGTGACGGTCTAGCCTTTGGAGCATTTCCTGGTTGCGTCACCAGATGTTTTACCCTTACGTCACCATTTCTGTCGTCAGAGAACTCCACTGATGTTTCTCTGCTGCAGCTGGTCCTCCATCTTCCTCCTGTAGCTGTTCTGCCCCTCTCTGGTCTTATTCCTCAGCTCCTCCTTGTTGATACTTGATCTTGTCTACTCGCTCAAATAATGTGAATTAAAATAACCTCAAACTACTTCTAAACCCTACGGAGGCCCTAAAGGGACACTGGGGAGAAGCTCGAGAGACATTTTTTTTTTTCTTCATGTGATCAAATTGTGCTGCAATAACACTTATTGTCACGTATAATGGACACATGAAGAAAAAAGGCTTAAATGTTCTCACATTTTCTCACATGTTCTCACACATGTTCTCCACATGTTCTCACACATGTTCTCCACATGTTCTCACACATGTTCTCACACATGTTCTCCACATGTTCTCCACACATGTTCTCACACATGTTCTCCACATGTTCTCCACATGTTCTCCACATGTTCTCACACATGTTCTCCACATGTTCTCCACACATGTTCTCCACATGTTCTCCACATGTTCTCCACATGTTCTCACACATGTTCTCACACATGTTCTCCACATGTTCTCCACACATGTTCTCCACATGTTCTCCACATGTTCTCCACATGTTCTCACACATGTTCTCCACATGTTCTCCACACATGTTCTCACACATGTTCCCCGTCTGTGTGGTTTCAGCCTCCACATGTTTTGTACACTGAATAATCTTGTTTCGTAATTCAAACGTTTAAAAAAAAATATTGTCACGTATAATGGACACATGAAGAAAAAAGGCTTAAATGTTCTCACATTTTCTCACATGTTCTCACACATGTTCTCCACACATGTTCTCACACATGTTCTCCACATGTTCTCCACATGTTCTCCACACATGTTCTCACATATGTTCTCACACATGTTCTCACACGTTCTACACACGTTCTACAAATGTTCTCACACATGTTCTACACATGTTCTACACATGTTCTCACACATGTTCTCACACATGTTCTCACACATGTTCTACACATGTTCTACAAATGTTCTCACACATGTTCTCACACGTCCGTAATTCAAACATTTAAAAAATATCTTTTTTTTTTTTTTTTTTAGAGTTTCTCTTCTGAACTGCAGCCGACAGACACTGCAGCGCAGCATCAACACTGGTGAGTCTGTCTGCTTCTCCTCCTGCTCCTCCTCCTGCTCCTTTTCCTCCTGCTCCTCCTTCTGCTCCTTTTCCTCCTGCTCCTCCTCCTGCTCCTTTTCCTGCTCCTGCTTCTCCTCCTGCTCCTCCTCCTGCTTCTTCTCCTCCTGCTCCTGCTCCTTTTCCTCCTGCTCCTCCTCCTGCTTCTTTTCCTCCTGCTCCTGCTCCTGCTCCTTTTCCTCCTGCTCCTGCTCCTGCTCCTTTTCCTCCTGCTCCTCCTCCTGCTCCTTTTCCTCCTGCTCCTCCTTCTGCTCCTTTTCCTCCTGCTCCTGCTCCTTTTCCTCCTGCTCCTCCTCCTGCTTCTTTTCCTCCTGCTCCTGCTCCTGCTTCTTTTCCTCCTGCTCCTCCTTCTGCTCCTTTTCCTCCTGCTCCTGCTCCTTTTCCTCCTGCTCCTGCTCCTTTTCCTCCTGCTCCTGCTCCTTTTCCTCCTGCTCCTGCTCCTGCTTCTCCTTCTGCTCCTTTTCCTCCTGCTCCTCCTTCTGCTCCTTTTCCTCCTGCTCCTGCTCCTGCTCCTTTTCCTCCTGCTCCTCCTCCTGCTTCTTTTCCTCCTGCTCCTGCTCCTGCTCCTGCTCCTCCTTCTGCTCCTTTTCCTCCTGCTCCTGCTCCTTTTCCTCCTGCTCCTGCTCCTGCTTCTCCTTCTGCTCCTTTTCCTCCTGCTCCTCCTTCTGCTCCTTTTCCTCCTGCTCCTGCTCCTGCTTCTCCTCCTGCTCCTCCTCCTGCTCCTGCTCCTGCTCCTGCTTCTCCTCATCAGTAGAACCTGCGAGATTCTATGTCAGATCTTTTGGACCAATCGGCTCTCTCTCTTCAGGTCGTGGCTTCCTGCCCCGGCTTCGGCCCCTCCCTCTCCTTCTAGTGACAGGTGGTGGTTACCTTGGTTACCATCACTTCAGGACAAGGGACCAACAGGAGGATGGAGCCCCGCCTCCTTTGGCCACACCCACACAGGTAGGAGTTAGGACTCTTTTTCCTTCTGGTTTTTCTGGTTCTGGTTCTTTCGCTGAATTCACGTGCATTCAGGCAAATCGATCATGTCATATTTTTTTGGCTAAACAAAGTTGGCAGCTAGCCACATAGCTTGCTAAGATAATATAGGCATTTAGCAGATACATCTGTCCAAAGCAACTTACAATAGATACATTTGTCGCATGACAGACATGTCACAGTCAATAGACTAAAAAGAATAATGGAAACAATTGTAAAGCCTTCATCTGAGCATCGTGGCTGCTATTTATCAAGGATACTTTAAGTGTAAGCGAGTTTAAGTGCTATGATTAGAGTGCTATTGATAAGAACATTAAGAACACTTTTTATACTTATACGTTTTAATATAGCCCAACACTGGTCCAGCAGCTCGGTGCTGACCCTGAACACGTCCTGTGTGACTACAGTGCCGTGTTGACCCACGCTCGATGCTGACCCTGAACACGTCCTGTGTGACTACAGTGCCGTGTTGACCCACGCTCGGTGCTGACCCTGAACACGTCCCGTGTGACTACAGTGCCGTGTTGACCCACGCTCGATGCTGACCCTGAACACGTCCCGTGTGACTACAGTGCCGTGTTGACCCACGCTCGGTGCTGACCCTGAACACGTCCCGTGTGACTACAGTGCCGTGTTGACCCACGCTCGGTGCTGACCCTGAACACGTCCTGTGTGACTACAGTGCCGTGTTGACCCACGCTCGGTGCTGACCCTGAACACGTCCTGTGTGACTACAGTGCCGTGTTGACCCACGCTCGGTGCTGACCCTGAACACGTCCTGTGTGACTACAGTGCCGTGTTGACCCACGCTCGGTGCTGACCCTGAACACGTCCCGTGTGACTACAGTGCCGTGTTGACCCACGCTCGGTGCTGACCCTGAACACGTCCTGTGTGACTACAGTGCCGTGTTGACCCACACTCGGTGCTGACCCTGAACACGTCCTGTGTGACTACAGTGCCGTGTTGACCCACGCTCAGTGCTGACCCTGAACACGTCCTGTGTGACTACAGTGCCGTGTTGACCCACACTCGATGCTGACCCTGAACACGTCCTGTGTGACTACAGTGCCGTGTTGACCCACGCTCGATGCTGACCCTGAACACGTCCTGTGTGACTACAGTGCCGTGTTGACCCACACTCGATGCTGACCCTGAACACGTCCTGTGTGACTACAGTGCCGTGTTGACCCACACTCGATGCTGACCCTGAACACGTCCTGTGTGACTACAGTGCCGTGTTGACCCACACTCGATGCTGACCCTGAACACGTCCTGTGTGACTACAGTGCCGTGTTGACCCACGCTCGGTGCTGACCCTGAACACGTCCTGTGTGACTACAGTGCCGTGTTGACCCACGCTCAGTGCTGACCCTGAACACGTCCTGTGTGACTACAGTGCCGTGTTGACCCACACTCGGTGCTGACCCTGAACACGTCCTGTGTGACTACAGTGCCGTGTTGACCCACGCTCGGTGCTGACCCTGAACACGTCCTGTGTGACTACAGTGCCGTGTTGACCCACGCTCGGTGCTGACCCTGAACACGTCCCGTGTGACTACAGTGCCGTGTTGACCCACGCTCAGTGCTGACCCTGAACACGTCCTGTGTGACTACAGTGCCGTGTTGACCCACACTCGGTGCTGACCCTGAACACGTCCTGTGTGACTACAGTGCCGTGTTGACCCACGCTCAGTGCTGACCCTGAACACGTCCTGTGTGACTACAGTGCCGTGTTGACCCACACTCGATGCTGACCCTGAACACGTCCTGTGTGACTACAGTGCCGTGTTGACCCACGCTCGATGCTGACCCTGAACACGTCCTGTGTGACTACAGTGCCGTGTTGACCCACACTCGATGCTGACCCTGAACACGTCCTGTGTGACTACAGTGCCGTGTTGACCCACACTCGATGCTGACCCTGAACACGTCCTGTGTGACTACAGTGCCGTGTTGACCCACACTCGATGCTGTATGTGCTCACTGGGTGAAAGGTGACAGTGATGTCACAGTGATGAGGTCACAGTGTCAATGTCACTCTGCTCCCTGCACTGACACATCACTCAGTCAGGCCCCGCCCCTCTTCCCACTTCCACACCTGCCTCCTGATTGGTTCATTCATTGGGAAAATGGTCTGATTTGTTGATGATTAACCGGGCAGGACAGAGGGAGGC
>NC_044198.1:29921917-29975950 GCF_900880675.1 Sparus aurata | reverse complement strand
TACGATAATACTACAATAATACCACACTAATACTACAATAATACTACAAAACCACACTAATACTACAATAATACTACAATAATACCACACTAATACTAAAATAATACTACAATAATACCACAATAATACCACACTAATACTACAATAATACCACAATAATACTACGATAATACTACAATAATACTACAATAATACCACAATAATACTACGATAATACCACAATAATACTACGATAATACCACACTAATACTACAATAATACCACAATAATACCACACTAATACTACAATAATACTACAATAATACCACACTAATACTAAATAATACTACAATAATACCACAATAATACTACAATAATACTACAATAATACCACACTAATACTACAATAATACTACAATAATACCACACTAATACTACAATAATACTACAATAATACCACACTAATACTAAAATAATACTACAATAATACCACAATAATACCACACTAATACTACAATAATACCACAATAATACTACGATAATACTACAATAACACCACAATAATACTACAATAATACCACAATAATACTACGATAATACCACAATAATACTACGATAATACCACACTAATACTACAATAATACCACAATAATACCACACTAATACTACAATAATACCACAATAATACTACAATAATACCACAATAATACCACAATAATACTACGATAATACCACAATAATACTACGATAATACCACACTAATACTACAATAATACTCCAATAACACCACAATAATACCACAATAATACCACAATAATACTATAATAATATCACAATAATACTATATTAATACCACAATAATACCACACCACCACAGTCATAATAATGGAGTGAGTGCTCAGCGACCTGCTGCAGGACCTCCAGTGTCACCGGGTAAAATAAATTCTCCACGATGATTCTCAGGACGGGACTCTGACCCGGAGCTAAGCCCCGACCCTCTCCTCCTGACGCCATGTTCCCAGAATGCACTGCTGCTGCACTGATGGTCTGCAGCGCCACTCTCTGTCGACAAACAAACAAATAAGCTTTAAAGATCTGGTGTGAAGGACTCAGTGACATCTAGTGTTGAAGCTGCAGACTGCAACCAACCGAACAAACAGTCTGAGGGAGCCGCTGCTGCTCACCTGATTGGTCAGGTTGTCGGTCTTGAGCTCACGGTGGGTGGAGTACTGAATGAAGATTGGCTGGTTCCTGATGGTGGGCGGGGCTGAAGTGTAGTAGTTCACCATGGTAACAGCCGCCTCCTCCGACGCCATTTCTAAAAAACCCTGAAAGACATTTACATTTTATACTTAAAGACAAAGTCGGTGTATAAATGAGACAAATTTAATCTGATGAGTTAAAACACCGTTTTAACAGTGTGTTAGCATTAGCAGTTAGCACTGACCTGGTTCTTGGTCTTCAGCGTGATCAGCTTACTGACTCGGCCAAAAGGAAGCGCAAGAGCGAGCACTTCCTGTTCAGAGACGTCAGCAGGAAGCTGCCGCAGGTGAAGGACCCGAGATGGGACGCACTGAGCACGCTCAGAAACACACAGCCTATCAGTGCCATCCACTGTGGACAAATAAAATCCCTGGTTACTTGAGTTGGGGGGGGTTCAGGTGGAGCGAGCTGACAGTGAAGGAGAGCGAGGCGGTCTCACCTGTGGACAGGTTGGAGGTGCTCATGTTCGCACAGCAGCTGGTGGAGGAAGGAAACACTGATTCCTGCTGAGACAGAGACATGACGCTGAGTCAGTGTGTGTGTGTGTGTGTGTGTGTGTGTGTGTGTGTGTGGTCAGGTAACAGGTGTAACACAAACAGTTTGAGGGTCAAAGATTTAAATAAAATGACGTGAATATAAAATAAATGCTGACGTTTGTTAATAATTCAATTGTTTAATTATTTCTGCTCGCGTTTCTTTCATGTGGTTATAAACTTTATCTACTTTAGTTCCAGATAACTTTTAATTGTTTTCCTCATTAAACCGAAATAATTAGTTTGATCATCTGACACCCCGAACAACTGATCGATTATCAGAAAGGGTTATTGATCGGCTTGTTGGTTCAGGTCTGACTGTGCTGGTCTGACTCGTTGGTTCAGGTCTGACTGTGCTGGTCTGACTCGTTGGTTCAGGTCTGACTCGTTGGTTCAGGTCTGACTGTGCTGGTCTGACTCGTTGGTTCAGGTCTGACTGTGCTGGTCTGGCTCGTTGGTTCAGGTCTGGCTCGTTGGTTCAGGTCTGACTGTGCTGGTCTGACTCGTTGGTTCAGGTCTGACTGTGCTGGTCTGACTCGTTGGTTCAGGTCTGACTTGTTGGTTCAGGTCTGACTGTGCTGGTCTGACTCGTTGGTTCAGGTCTGACTGTGCTGGTCTGGCTCGTTGGTTCAGGTCTGACTGTGCTGGTCTGACTCGTTGGTTCAGGTCTGACTGTGCTGGTCTGGCTCGTTGGTTCAGGTCTGGCTCGTTGGTTCAGGTCTGACTGTGCTGGTCTGGCTCGTTGGTTCAGGTCTGACTGTGCTGGTCTGGCTCGTTGGTTCAGGTCTGACTCGTTGGTTCAGGTCTGACTGTGCTGGTCTGACTCGTTGGTTCAGGTCTGACTGTGCTGGTCTGGCTCGTTGGTTCAGGTCTGACTGTGCTGGTCTGACTCGTTGGTTCAGGTCTGACTGTGCTGGTCTGACTCGTTGGTTCAGGTCTGACTCGTTGGTTCAGGTCTGACTGTGCTGGTCTGACTCGTTGGTTCAGGTCTGACTGTGCTGGTCTGGCTCGTTGGTTCAGGTCTGACTGTGCTGGTCTGACTCGTTGGTTCAGGTCTGACTCGTTGGTTCAGGTCTGACTGTGCTGGTCTGACTGTGCTGGTCTGACTCGTTGGTTCAGATCTATACTGGTCTGACTGGTCAGTAAACGTCCTTGCGGACATTTTAAAACCAGAGGCAGTGAAATGAAACTAGTCATCTCGTCTTGTTGACAGTCTGCTCTCTGTGTACATGCAGCTCTCGCGGGACTTCCGCCGCTGAGTCGTCACTGTTCGCTCGCGACACTTTCAATCAAAACAAAACCAGAAAAAAAAGAAACACGAGCGACAAACAGCGCGCGAGCGGCGGGAAAATGGAACGTAGAGACGGTTCTGTGGCGGGAAAATATTTCAGTAAACAAGTAAACAACAACACATGAGCGAGGGACTGACGCCAGAGGCTCGCGCAGGTGCGGTTCAGTCACCAAGGAAACGCGAGGGAGGAAGGAAGGAAAACAACGGCGGGAGGTCGGAAAGGTCCGGGATGGTTTCCCGCGCTCACCCGTCCATGGTCCGCGAGGAGGAAGAGGAGGAAGAAGAGGAAGAAGAGTTGTTTTGGTCCGCGAGCCCACCGCACCGCACCGCACCGCAGCCACCATGGAGAACAACGAGCTCACTTCCCGTTTGGTGACGTCACGGGAGAACATGGCGGCTCGCGCGGACACGCCTTAGATCAGATCGATAATAATCAATAAAATAGAGTTCAATTTTTATATTCCTGTTTGTGTTTTATTGATCTGTGATCAGGACTTCAGGTGGTGTCCTCTCTGAAGCTGTGATGTTGTTGTTGTTGTTGTTATTATTATTGTTATTGTTATACATTAATATTATTATTATTATTATTATGGTTGTATTATTATTATTATTTTTATTATTATTAAGCACAACAAGACTTTTGTGAGGTTTTTCTTCGGTCACATTTTCTCAAACAATCACAAAATCATTTAAACATAAAATCGAGCTTTATAAAAACTTTTGAAATGTATAGTTTATATGTATATATGTACTTTAATGTACTTTTACTCGTTATATTTTAGAACCATTGTACTGTTGTACATTATATCTGTGATGTTTATAACTGTTGTACTTTATATCTGTTATATTTATAACTGTTGTACTTAATATCTGTGATGTCTCATAGCTTCAGTATTTATCACGTGTTCTGTGACTCTGTCTCGACACTGAGGGTGTTTTTATTAAAGATAACGAGACTGCAGATTATTTACAGATTAAATGCAGCTGCTGCTCAAAATATTCAGCATCAATATGTTTTGATTATAACACTTATATATTCATTACATAAACAAGCACTTATATACGTGTTGTATTATTGTTACTATCACACATGGTGGCAGCGTTCTGTAGTTTCATGTAGATGAAGACTCGTATGATCCTGCATGGAACTTTAAAGCAGCACGATGCAGATACATAATAAATAATAATAATAATGAATAATAACAAAATGTTTGTTTTAATGGCTGATTAAACAAACTGACCTTAAAGTAGTTTTACTTTGTTTATATGTGGCGGACCCTGCCACCTTCTGCTCCTCTGAGAGCAGCTGGTTTATAAACTGATGGACACAGTCTGTGTTATTAACTCATTAATATTGTGAATATTAAAACTCTGCCTTGAATTTCTTCTCTGAACGACACTGAGCTGCTTTAAAGTTACAAAACGTCTCTGACTTTTGTTACAATGATCAGAGACAAGTCACAATGTGAAGATGATGATAATGATAATAATAATAATAACAACAACAATAATAATAGTAATAATAATAATAATAATAATAGTAATAACAACAACAACAACAACAACAACAATAATAATAATAATAATAATAATAAAGGAGGAGGACGGTTTAACCAGCAGACATGTATCATTACACTGTGCTGTGTATAGATGAGAGTCAGAGAAGTTCGACAGGACCGGACCGGTCCACACACACGGTCCACCTCACTGTTTTGTTGGGAAGAACCAGGCTGAAGGCTGTGACGTCACTTCCTGTACAGTAGGTGGCGCTGTGCTCCGCTTGTTGTGCCGAGAGGAGAAGAAGAAGAAGAAGAAGTGGGTGAAAGGTGGAGAAGACGACAGGCTGTCATTCTTCTGCACGGACTGTGTGAACGGAACCGTCTCTTTCTCGTCCAGAACAAACCCAACCATGCTGCAGAACACAGGGTGAGTGAGCCGAACCGCCCCTCAGCAACATGTCGCTGCTGCCAGAACTCCGTCTGTTTTTAACCAAGAGGTCCTCTCAGAACCCAGAAGAAACCCAAGAATGAGTTCAGATTTCAGTGAGTTCAGAACCTTTACTTTGGGACTGAACTAAAGCCGAACTCAGAAGCGAAGTCTGCTGTTTCTGAAACTGTACGTAGTTTGGTTCTGGTCCATTTCTTTTTGACCTTTGAGCAAGGCAGGTTTAAAGTTGAAGGTTTTTTCTAAGGAGTTTGGTAACAAAGGCAATTGTCATTATCTAACCGGTCGTGTTGAGCTCGAGTCTTCTTGTGCCTGCAGACTTCTGTTCAGAACAAAGTCCTGCTGACCAACATCAGGCCGAGTCCGGTTTATCTCCTGCAGAAACTGGACCGAGCTCGGTGTTGATCGCTGTTAAAGTTACTTTATTTTCTCTGGAGTTTGGTGGCAGCAGCTCTGATTCTCCATTATATGTAGAGTTTCCTGCTCAGAACAAAATTCTGTTCACAATCATTCAACTTAAAACCAACTCAAGAACAAATGTGGGTCAGACTGGACCGACAGTGTTCGGATGGAGACTATACGGAGCCGGATTAAATATAATAACTGCGTGTTTCTCAGGCTCCGTCGTTCAGAAGTTCCAGTAGTTGCTCTGCCTGTTGTGAGGCCATTGAGCAAGGCACCTTTACAGTATGTGAGTTTGTCTCAGAGGTTTGGTGAGAGCAGTATGACACCTGACACCTGCGCTCCTCCTTCCGGCGCAGCAGTCAGCCTGATGCTAACACTTCCGGTGGGAACATATAATAACTTCTATAATATAACTTGAATCTTTATTGAATGTTGTGAAGTGAATGTAAAGACAATCTGCTGTGACGTCAGCACTCTTATCAGACAGGAAACATACCTTCAAATTAAAAGCATACTATGCTGTCTTCATCTTGAGAGCTTTTATAATGAAAAGTCAAAATCTAAAACTTTATTGATGTTAAATCTTCAGGTTATACACACTTATAAAGAGTACAGTTTATTTATCTGATCACATTTTGTATTCAAACCTGCTAATTAATTAAACCAGAATAAATCGATACATTAATATACAATGAAATAATTGTTTCTATTATAATATACCTTCCTCCGTCTGTGCTAGCCTGGTTTCACTGTCAGTGCGTGTGTCTTTTCTCTGTGTTAGCATGTTAGCTAACTGATCTTTTCTCCGTGTTTTGTGTTTCAGGAAGTTGGCCGGCCTCACGCTCTTCGTCACCGGAGGGAGTCGAGGCATCGGTAAAGCCATCGCTCTGAAAGCTGCCAGAGACGGTGCCAATGTCATCATAGCCGCCAAGACCGCCGTGCCCCACCCCAAACTACCAGGAACCATCTACACAGCTGCTGAGGAGGGTGAGGAGCTAACAGGCTAATGGGCTCAATGCTAACATACACAGTACAGAGTGGATTAATCCGCTGCTGAAAGTAGTCCCTGTCAAACACCCTCCTGTGTGAGTGAGCAACTGTTTCAGGAAGCGACTGAAGCTTTTAAACATGAAACTGTTTTCATGAGCAGGTTTTAGAATCATGTAACATCAGCCCAGTGTGCAGCGTGTCCCCGCAACATGCTAACGGGACACGTCAGTGACTGTTTCCTGTTTCCTGTGTCAGTGGAGGCGGCAGGTGGGAAAGCGTTGGCCTGCGTGGTCGACATTCGTGATGAGCAGCAGATCGAAGAAGCTGTTCAGAAAGCCGTCGACAAGTTCGGAGGTAAACATTTTTCTACAGTGTTGAATAAAATCAGATGAGACCGGGTCAGATGAGACCGGGTATGATCAGACTGGGTCAGATCAGACTGGGTCAGATCAGACCGGGTCAGATGAGACCGGGTCAGATCAGACCGGGTCAGAGAGCAGCTGAAACATGAAACTATAAACATGGATCCAGTCTGTCACTCATACTCATCACTCAGACGAGCTTCAATAATCTGAACTCTTAATCAACTTGAAGGACGTCTGCGTGTGTCACTGGGTGGGAAGCTGGTGAGGGATCGTGACAGATTGACAGCTGACGCAGTCTGAACTTCCTGCCCCGGCAGTGACATCATCACAGTGCTTGTTTATGATTGGCAGGAATCGACATCCTGGTGAACAACGCGAGTGCCATCAGTCTGACGGGAACTCTGGAGACGCCGATGAAGAAGGTCGACCTGATGTTAGGAATCAACCTGAGAGGAACCTACCTGACGTACGACACACACACACACACACACACACACACACACACACACATATATATATATTTTTATATATATATGTATTTATATATATATATTTTTATATATATATGTATATGTGTGTATTTTTATATATATATATATATATATATATATATATCTATATATATATATATATATATATATATATATAAAATATATATATAAAAATATAAAATATATCTATAAAAATACATATATATATATATAAAAATATATATATAAAAATATATATATTTTTATATATATATATATATATATATATATATATTATATATACACACACACACATATTTGTACACACAGTAAAGGAGTGTGTGTGCCTCAGGTCTAAGCTGGTCATCCCTCACCTGCTGAAGAGTCGCAGTCCTCACATCCTGAACCTGTCACCGCCGCTCAACCTCAACCCCGTCTGGTTCAAGAACCACACAGGTAACCATAGCAACCAACCATAGCATCCCATCATGCACCTGAGCTGTAATGACACATCCTTCTGGTTCTTTTCAGCATACACGATGGCGAAATACGGAATGTCCATGTGCGTACTGGGAATGGCCGAAGAGTTCAGAGGTCAAATTGCGGTCAACGCCCTCTGGCCTCGGACCGGTCAGTGGCTAACGTTAGCATGCTAACAGGCTCCTCATACACTCTGCGTGATGCTGACCCTGCTCTGTGTGTTGTTGCCGTAGCGATCCAGACAGCAGCGATGGACATGTTGGGCGGAGATGGCATCGGGAAACAGTGTCGCACGGCCGACATCATGGCGGACGCCGCCTATGCCATCCTGTCCCGACCAAAGGACTACACGGGTCACTTCGTGGTGGACGAGGACATCCTGAAGGAGGAGGGAGTCCAAGACTTCGAACAGTACGCTGTCCAACCGGGTGAGAGCATGCTAACTGGGCTAATACTAACCTAGCATTCCCACCACTGTCATGGGATACTTACTGTGGTCTCTGATTGGTCGAAAGGTCACCCCCTGCTGCCAGACTTCTTCCTGGATGATGCACCTGAGACCCTGGTCAAGAAGATGGAGCAACACGGTAATACATCGCCGTGTTTGTTGTTAAGATGAAGCTTCACCTCATCAGCGCCCACTAGTGTCTCATAACATTGACCTGTTTATGTCTTCATGTTGCCAGGGGCAACCCCGGCCTTCAAACCACCATCATCGTCAGCGGCGCCGCCTTCTTCCAGTGGACCAATAGAGAGCACGTTTGATGTAATCAGAGCAGTCATCAACGAAGACGTCGTCAAGACGACACAGGGCGTTTATCAGTTCGACCTATCAGGTAACAAGAGGATTATGTCCATATAAGGAGAACACGGGGGCGTGTCACGAATGTGTTTGTGTCCATATAAGGAGAACACGGGGGCGTGTCACGAATGTGTTTGTGTCCATATAAGGAGAACACGGGGGCGTGTCACGAATGTGTTTGTGTCCATATAAGGAGAACACGGGGGCATGTGGTTTCTGGACTTAAAGAGCGGTTCTGGCAGCGCGGGTCAGGGCGAGCCACCCATCAAAGCTGATGTCATCATGAAGCTGGATTCCAACGACTTCACCAAGATGTTCGCAGGTGAGCCGTCACATGGTACGCTGATATAAAACTTGAGTCTTGGCTCCGCCTCTGGAGGATCTCACTGAGGATCTGAAGTAGTTCTGACTGGTTTTATGGTCCAGTAATGAGTCGGACCTTGGTGTCTTGGACCGCAGTGGAAACACAAACACGACCATCTGAGGGAACCTTTGCACTCCTGGAGAAGTTCTGTGTGTAGAGATCACACAGACAACCTGTTGCCTCGGCGACGCTGCCAAACTCTGAGTGGTGTTGTTTCCATGGTAACAGCTGTGTCCGTTTCAGGGAAGCTGAAGCCGACGCTGGCCTTCATGTCCGGGAAGCTGCGGATCAAAGGCGACATGACGCTCGCCATCAAACTGGAGAAACTGATGAGTCGCATGAACAAGGCCAAACTGTGAGACTGAAGCCCCGCCCACAGGTCTCATCAAGCCCCGCCCATGTCCTGTTTGTAACTGTACTTGTTGCCTTAATAACAATAATAATAGAGATGAGGATGATAAGATGTTAATAAAAACTACCTTGATAATAAACTGTGTGGTTATTTCTTCTCTTCAAACAGTAAACTAAAACTGGGCTGAACCGGTTTCATCACAGGTCCATCAACACTTTGCAGAAATGTGGAAAGTAAATATTGGCAGTTGCCGACACACTTGTGTGTTTCTGTCGGTCTGTTCAGTCCAGGATTCATCAGCTGCAGGTGTGTGTTACTGAGCAGTTCTGACACTTCTGGACCCGCTCAGCTGTTCACACAGTTTCTTATGGTGACGTCATTTCTCTGAGAGAGTCGATGATTCGCATGTTTGATTACGTACCGAAACTGTTTTATCAGAATCATCCAGAACAATTCTGAACGTTGAATCATGAACTCAATAGTTCTTAAACTTGTGACGGTACCAGGTCTCACTCAAACCTGCTGATTCTTCATGTCAGTTTCACTGGTTCCCCCGGTCAGACTGGACCAGTACTGGCCTCAGTGTCTGATGGAGGAGCAGCTGTTCAGAACCAAATAGTTCTGTTCTGTAAAAACTTTCTGTTGAGTTTTTACACCAAACTATTTTCATCATTAATAACTGTTGTCTGGCCAGTTGCCATGGTGATGGACCGCGTGAACGTGCGTCAAGAATGTTTGTTTCTCTGCAGCGACGCCCACCGGACCATCATCCAACCAGTGAGCAGCAGAGGAACCAGGAGACGCGTCCCATTGGCTGAGAGATCTGTGAGTCATAACAAACGTCATGAACTACTAACAGAAGAGTGGAGGGAGGGACCGGATCAATGTGATTATTGATCATCTTCACTAAAGACTGTTGAATATTATATTTAAATTCAACCGTTCTAATTAAAGTTAATAATCTCATCTTGAGTTTATAATTAAACACATCATGTTTACATTAAATAGAATCACGTATGTGTTTGTGAAGTTCATATTCTGTCACAGTCAGCATCATTAAAGTGAAATATAATAAGTGTTAGTTTGTTGTTCTGGGCCCGTATTCACAAAGACTTTTATCTTAACGTTAGGAGGACTCCTAAATCGGACTAAAAGTTTTTATGTAGGAGTCGTTTCTTAAGAGTAATTCACAAAGCCGCTGAGACCTTCTTTTACTTATGAAAACAGTGAACTCCTAAACTAGAAGTAACTCTCTGTTGCTATGGATGACGTCATTTTATAAGGACGCACTTAGAAGCGGTGACAACAGTGATTGGCTGTTGAGTGACACGGGCAGCCCATTGAAAAGTTATTTAGGCTACGCAATGCATGAAGTGAAAATAAGGAAGTTGCCTACAAGCCCATGACAAAGCCTATGAATAGATATTGGATAAAGAGATGTGTTTATGATGAGAATTAAGTGCACCCTCCCCCCCCAAACAAAAACACTTCGGACAAAAATTACAAATTAGAAGATTGCGATGAAAAGCGTGAATTGCATTATGAGGTAAGGAACATTTTTCCATCTTTCATCAGGCTCACCAGTTATTATATTAAAAATATCCATATCTAACCGTTGTGCTGCTCCAGTAAGGGCTCCGGTGTGATCGACCCGGGGGATAATGTCAGTAAATTAGAGTTAAAACACAGACTTCGCTTATCCTGTGTGAATGTGCCGCACGAAACACAGACGTGGTGGGATGATTTCTAAATCACTTGAGGTCTCCAGGTAATACTAGTCCCGGGTAAAGAGCTGCATTTTCCCCGTAGCCAAACACCGGACTGTTGCCAAACATTTTAACTCCGGCGTTATTGGATTGTTTCGGTTGGTTGGGAGTGTTATTACGTCCCTCACCAACACAACCACAACTTCAATCCCTTCACGGTCCATCCAACATCGTTTTAATAATTCCATGTTATTTAGCGTCTCCAGAACATTCGGCTGTGACCAGGTCTTAGCGAGTTAGGAGTCCTCTGGACTACTTCTAAGGTCTCCCAGACTGAGCTGCTACTTTTAGGATTAAAATGTTTTGTGAATAACTCTTATTTTCAAAAATTAGGAGTCCTAAAGTTACGGCTGACACGCCCATTATTTTTAGGAGTTGCTCCTAAATTTGCCTGTTAGGAGCTACTTTTAGCCTGAAGATTCTTTGTGAATACGGGCCCAGGTCTGTGAAACTACGGAAGCGTATTGCATTCACTTGAAAAACATTTTTTTTGGTTTGTTTTTCAGAGTAATTATTTCTGTTTTTCTGAATATTTTTTTTCTGAGTTTAGAGAGCATTTGAAACAATGGACGCATCCATTCCTTGATTAAGAGCTCGATTTAATGGAAACAAACATGAACGGCTTGTTTAGTTTAATCAAGTTTTACTTTGATCTGGGTTTAAGACACCGGGAGATAGTCCCGTCTTCAAGTCATATTGATGGTATTATCATTAGATTGTTGACTTTACGCAGGCACCTGAGGACTTTGCGCTTGTTCAGAAGGAAAGTCCATTCAGATCTGCTAGAAATACCAATGTTTCTCCAGGATCAGTTGGACAGATATGGCTCCACGGATACAAGATGATGCATTTGAAATCAGGAGCAGGAGTCACTATAGGTCCATGGGACTCACTCACAGGTTGGAGGTTCTCGATAATTCAGAAAAAAAAATATTAAAAATCATTCAAAAAACAAATAAAAAAATAAATTACTCAGAAAAAACAGATGACAGGTAGGATGACAGGTAGGAACACAGGTAGGATCACAGGTAGGATCACTGGTAGGAACACAGGTGGGATCACAGGTAGGAATACAGATAGGAACACAGGTAGAATCACAGGTAGGATCACAGGTAGGAATACAGGTAGGAACACAGGTAGAATCACAGGTAGGAACACAGGTAGGAATACAGGTAGGAACACAGGTAGGATCACAGGTAGGAATACAGGTAGAATCACAGGTAGGAACACAGGTAGGAACACAGGTAGGATCACAGGTAGGAATACAGGTAGAATCACAGGTAGGAATACAGGTAGGAACACAGGTAGAATCACAGGTAGGAACACAGGTAGGAATACAGGTAGGAACACAGGTAGGATCACAGGTAGGAATACAGGTAGGAACACAGGTAGAATCACAGGTAGGAACACAGGTAGGAATACAGGTAGGAACACAGGTAGGATCACAGGTAGGAATACAGGTAGAATCACAGGTAGGAATACAGGTAGGAACACAGGTAGAATCACAGGTAGGAACACAGGTAGGAATACAGGTAGGAACACAGGTAGGAATACAGGTAGGAACACAGGTAGGATCACAGGTAGGAACACAGGTAGAATCACAGGTAGGAACACAGGTAGGATCACAGGTAGGAACACAGGTAGGAATACAGGTAGGAACACAGGTAGGATCACAGGTAGGAACACAGGTAGGAACACAGGTAGGATCACAGGTAGGAACACAGGTAGGATCACAGGTAGGAATACAGGTAGGAACACAGGTAGGATCACAGGTAGGATGACAGGTAGGAACACAGGTAGGATGACAGGTAGGAACACAGGTAGGATGACAGGTAGGATCACAGGTAGGAACACAGGTAGGATCACAGGTAGGAACCCAGGTAGGATCACAGGTAGGAACACAGTGGACAGGTAGGATCACAGGTAGGAACACAGGTAGGAACACAGGTAGGATCACAGGTAGGATCACAGGTAGGAACCCAGGTAGGATCACAGGTAGGAACACAGGTAGGATCACAGGTAGGATCACAGGTAGGATCACAGGTAGGAACCCAGGTAGGATCACAGGTAGGGCTGCAACGATTAGTTGACATAATTGATTACTTCGACAATAAAAATGTGTCGCCGCGAAAATGTTTGCGTTGACGCGTCATATTTATTGTTGTTATTATCATCATCGTTAAAAAAAAAAAAAAAGATTTGAGTAGGAGCAAATCGCTTTAGCACCGCTACTAGAATGCGCACCACAGTGTGGCGTAGAAGAAGAAGCAGAAGCAGCAGCAGAAGAAGAATATGAATGATGGCGGAACATGTTGAGGAGAGCAGGAAAGCGAGACCAAACACGAATGCGCCAACTCCTGCGCCGCTTGGGATTGCGAATTCAAATTGAATTTTAGACCTTTTTTTGCGGGGGGCGGGCTTGAAAACAAAAAAGCAGTTTTCTTTTTATTTGTGTAACAAAATGAGCAGTCTTGAAGAAGAAAATGAAAATGCAATCTGGATGATTTATTACTCATTTTATTTATGAGTCAATAAATGCAGCTATATTCTGAAAATGAAAAAGCATTTCTGTTAATGCATTTTCATGTGAATTATGGGACAGATTCGCTTCCATAGAAATGTTCTGTTTGTTTTCTGTGTGTAAATAAAGTTTATTTAAAAAAATCTCCCCGCTCCTCGTGACAGAGTCACGTGAGCGGCCCGCAGCTTGACGTGACATCAGCTGACTGCGGTCAACAGAGGAAGAAGACAAATCCACCGCCGACCTTCATTTTGGTGAATTTCTCCGGTTGTTCCGCAGCTTTCTTCCCCGACATGGCGAGTCAGTCTCAGGGCATCCAGCAGCTGCTGCAGGCCGAGAAGAGAGCGGCCGAGAAGGTGGCCGAGGCCCGCAAACGTGAGTAGGAGAGGCGGCCTGCGAGCCCGCGGCGGCCCGTTAGCCTGTTAGCCTGTTAGCAGCTTGAAACGGAGAAATATCGGTGTGAAAAAAACCCCGTGATAATACCTGTCGTAACACCTGTGTGAGAGGAGCTGGACGGAACCGGAGGGACACACAGGAGAAGATGGTAGAACCGGCAGGAATGAGACGGTCGAGCTGCATCTGAGCTCAGTGGGAAATCTGTCAGTTTATAGGTTAATCGATTCATTTTTTATCAACTCAGAATTGAACTGGAGAGAATGTCAGAATCAGTAACGTCCTGCTATCCACTCGGCTGCACGACTTTTCTCCTGTTCTTTAATGTAAATGATGATTTCTAACGGTGCAGCTCAGCCAACCAGCTGCCTTTCAAATCGATTATTACCGTGGTCATCTAACCGGGATCGAAGGACGCTTTATGAGTTCAAACTGCGCCGATGTAAATATTCAGTCCTCAAACTGAATCTGTGAACACTGAAAGTTGGATCACTACATGTGTGTCGGTACCAGAAGGCCCAGGGGCGAAAAGGGGCAGAAATTTGAATGATGTTCGGTTTTTCATGATATAGATGCTTTTAGTCATTGAACATACTGTACCGTGCCACTAACTTAATGTAATCTGAGTGATTACTACATTTCCAAGTCCCTGTGTAAACTGCTGCAGCCTGCAGTGAGCTCAGTGCTGCTCAGATACTTTGGTCCTTTTCCATGTTCAAGTCTTTTATTTTGTGTGCATTCAGTCACTTCCTGCTGTTGGCTTGTGTGAGACAGCCGCTGAGCATCATGGGATATGGTGGTCATGTCTTGTGATGAACAGTCATACTGTGTCCTAAATCCCTCCCTCCTGCCTGGTCACCACACAGGGAGTCCAGCATGGTGGACTATATGTGGAGCTCATCGGCAGGAAGAGAATATCACCTTCAGACGCTCGGTGGAGTAATTTCCACTGGACGCTCAGACGGCGGTACAGAACGCTCCCTGTGTAGCACACTGTGGGAGGAGTCAGGGATTTCAGACACAGCCATAGAGAATGAATGGGCATCAGAGAGGGGGCACAGGTGATTGGATTGGATCAGACAGCAGTAATCAATAACTTCATCAATTAGTTCAGTGATAATAGTCACCAGCAGAATCACCATGACAACAGTCACTTCCTGGTCAACAAACAGTGACCTGCAGCTCCACGGGGACAAAGAAGTAGCCTATATTGTTACTGTTTAGTGTCTTTGTAACATGTGACATGTTTAGATCAATAACATGTTTCTTCTTTCATAAATGGAGTGTAAATGGTGACATCAGTGTAAACAGTGTGTTCAAACAGCTGATCAATGTTGGCAGGTAAGACTTTAGCACTTTAGACACAGAAGCAGACAGGCTGGTACAGACATGCTGCCACAAACTGACACTTTTTACAAGGAGACAAACAACTTCAGCTGAAAGATTTAATGCTGAATTTACAACAAGGACACAATGACTTACAATCTGTTGTAGATTGAGTTTCATAGTGTTCAGTTTCCCCCAGTATTTTCTGAGACTGTGGCGCTGGGGGGGGATTGGGTCATCATACTCTAATATTTATACTTATGTCATAGGCTACTTAGGGAGTTTCATTTTTTTCCTCTGGTTATAATGCTCTCACACAGCCATCATGAACTCTTATATTGTAAAGAAATACTATTTCTATTATTTGTTTCAAGAGAGGAGTTATCCAAGTCAGAGTCCTGCACGGGTGAAACATAATGTGCTGTGTCGGACACAGATGCGGATCCGTCCAATTTTCCTTCGGGCGTCAGTATCAATTTATAGCGGGTCGGCTCGGGTACGGAGTGTTATTTGTGCTACTGTCGGAAAACGGGTCGGACGCGGTGACCCGTGCAGGACTCCGCTCTAAGTGACCATTTTAATCCTCTAGCTAATTATCAAGCTAAATATCCAACGTGCTAGTTAGCGTGAAAGACTGCGGTGGAAGACGACGGTAAAATATTTCCTTTCTCTAACACTGGATTTATTTATGCCTGAATTTTGAAGGTGTGGCGGCTTTTATTTTGCCGTGGCGGTGCGCCACAGTCAATTACATGTAGAGGAAACCCTGGTGTTTATAAAGTTTGTTTTAACTCAACAACTCTTGAAATAGGATTTGGCCCCAGTAACCCTGCAACCCCCTTGAAAAAGGGGCGGTAAAGTGGTAACATCCCCGCGACCCTGACGGAAAAGCGGAAAGAAAACGGAACGGAACTCTTGAAATCACCACATTTGTTAATGGAGTCTGGTGATGTTGAGGTCTCTGAGTGATCAGATCTCAGATGTGTCCATTCACACCTGATACCAGGTCCTAACAGAGTCTGTCTCTCTGTCTGTCTGTCTGTCTCTCTCCGTCTCTCTCTCTCTCTCTGTGTGTGGGTGTCTCTCGCCCTCTGCAGGTAAGAACCGGCGTCTGAAGCAGGCGAAGGAAGAAGCTCAGGCTGAGATCGAACAGTATCGACTGCAGAGGGAGAAAGAGTTTAAGACCAAAGAGGCGGCGGTGAGTCGCAGCTCTGATGTCTCTCATCAACACTCAGTCTTAATAATCAAACATTGATTAATTTTTTCAATGTCTTGTTTTTATTTTCAGTATAAATTCCTAATGTTCTGAATGTTTCACCTGAAGTCTGAACACGGTGAATAAATGAGGGATGTCCAGCGTGTTTCTTAATATTAACTTATTTTCATCTTTGCTTCATGTTTTCATTTTACTTCAATTTTATCTGCTTTCCTGTTATTTTAGTATTTTAATGTTTTTATCATTTTATTCACTTATTGTTTATTTAAAGGATTTTTAACCGATACCTGCTGTCTGTGTTATTGTCACATTCTTTATAATTAATCCAATTAATGATTCTGCTTCCCCCAGGCCCTTGGTTCCCATGGCAACAGTGCAGTGGAGGTGGACCGCGACACCGCCGAGCGAATGGGTCGTATCCAGGCCAGTTACCGCGGCAACCGGGAGACGGTGCTGGGCGAGCTGCTGCGACACGTTTGCGACATCAAGCCAGAGTTTCATGCCAACTACCGCGTCGCCGGTTGAGGGGCGGGGCCACGAAACAACACGGGCGGGGCTAACTCGGAGGGGGAGGGCACATGGACGTTAGCATCATTAGCATCATAGCTTCCATCATAGCTAAAGTTTTTGTGACTCAATCAAAGTTGAAATTCTCCTAGAAGCTTGTATTTTGAAAGGTGCAAAGTTCATAACTTCCTGTTTCCTGCTCTGAACAAAGAAGAGAACGTTAATAAATGTTGTTACTGTGTTGATGTTTACGAAATATTTATATATATCAGAATTAAGTTTTGTTTCCTGAATCTAACAAAATAAAAGTCTATCTTTGCTGGTTCTGTCAGCCAATCAGCTGTCAGTTTAAAATACCATTAAATCTGATTCAATGAGCTGATTGGTTGTTGGTCTTTGAATGCTCTCCTCCAATTACCTGATTGGCTAGAGGACATGAAAGGCTTTTATTGTGAAACCCTTGTGCATTTCCACAGTTTGTTGGTTGTTTCCTGTGTGTGACCATGTGACTTCCTGTTGATGTTTGTGAGGTGATGATGACCAACAGAAAACATTAAACTGAATGATGATTGGCTGACACTGTCGTGCTGCTCTGTGATTGGCTGAAAGTCTTCTCGAGGTGGCCTTGACAAGTCCTTGAGAGACTTCTGTGAATTTGAGGGCAGGTCCTTGAAAAGATTCCAGATGCAGCATGTAATCTGTAAAGTACCTCAAGTAAAGTAAATATAAAGTAAATAAATGTTTCACAGTCACCTGTTCTGTATGTGGTGTAATCACATCACTGCAGTGTTGTAGAAGTACTCGCAGTCATACTCGAGTAAAAGTAAAGATGTAGTGTGAGAATATTACTTTGTAAAAATGAAAGTGGCACATGGAAGTACTCGAGTATAAGTCTTAAAGTATCTGATAATAAATGTTACGTATCAGTAAAAGTAACTGATAAAAATGAATAAATGACAGGCTGAATAAATTATTTCCTTCAAAAGGATTGAAAGTTTTTTCTTCTGCTTCAAAATAAATGTTGTGAAAAATTAGTAATCTGTAAAGTAACTTGTAACTAAAAGTATCAAATAAATGTGGAGTAAAAATATTGTTGCCTCCAACATGTAGTGAAGTATAAAGTAACAGAGAATAAATATACTCCAGTAATCATAGTAATGACTAATCATCAAAGCAATCTGGATCAGAAATCATTTTTTTCAACCATGAATCACATTTTACAGCACGTTCACTGACAGATAAAATATATATATATATTTTATCTTGATAGATGGATAGATAGATAGATAGATAGATAGATAGATAGATAGCAGGGGCAGTTCTGGGGGGGGGGGGGGCCAGCAGGGGCCAGTGCCCCCGTAACTCTGAGTCTGGACCCCCCTGTGGCCCCCTGACAGGGAGTCTGCATCAATAATACAATGACAGATTTCTTGCAATGATTTTGTTCTGAAGGGAAAGACAGAAATAAAGTGTCTCAGCAGTTTACTACCCAATCAAAAATGTTGAAATTGTAAACACTGCTTTGTCTGAATGAGGGATTTATCCTTTTTTCTGGGTTGTATGTGCCCCCTAACAAAAAAACCTGGCCCCAACCTGGCCCCCCTATTAAACCTGGTCTAGAACCTCCACTGATAGATAGATAGATAGATAGATAGATAGATAGATGAGTGTTCTGCATCCGCACAAATACTTTAATCTGCAGAGGATGAAAACAGCCACTAATATTTAAGATTACTGAATCAGAGTCTGCAGTCTGTTAGATTAGGAGCTGCCTGACAGCCTCCTGATGTCCATGACGTCACCGCCGTCTGAAGGCAGTGACGTCACCGCCGTCTGAAGGCAGTGACGTCACACATCTGGTTTGAGTGAACAGTTCAGAACAATCCTGCAGCAGCTGCTCACAGACTTCTCTGGTTTTCAAAGCCTCAACACAAAACTAGATGATGCAAACTAAAAACATCTTAAGTCGTCGCTCTGCAGCTTCATCCATTAACTGTGTATGAGATTATATTATATTATATTATATTATGTGTGTATATTAAGTGTGTGTTTGTCCTGATTCTGCTTCCTGTGTGGAGCTGAACCAGAAACAACAGCGACAACTGAAACTCATGAATTATTGATTCTAGGTAAATGAAAACAGTGAGTCATATTTTGTTCATATAAAACAGAAACAGTCATTTTATCCAGAATCACTGATGTCTCTGATTTATTTAAAGAAACTGAACATGGAGTTTCTTCTTCATGTGATTACAATTCTCTTGCTTCTTCTTCTGACGGTTTTTTAATGTTCTTTATGATGTTTTGTCTCTCTTATGTCTGTTCTGTCTTGATTAGTTTTTATAAATAAATAAATAAACTTTCATCTTCCGGTCTGAGTGAGCTCACGCGGTGATCACGTGACTCTTCACTACAAACACCGCTTACGTGTCTCCGACGAAGCCCCGCCCATATACACAAGCCCCGCCCCCCGACGAAGCCACGCCCCTAAATGGTCCAAACTGCAATAATACCCAACTGCAGCCACTGCGACCCCCGAAGCCACTACAAACCACGCCCCATACAAACCACGCCTCTACAAACTACGCCTACGTGTTGCTACGGTGGCCGGGAAGGACGATTAAACTCACAGCAGCAAATGCAAGCAGTCAAAGAAGAAGAAGAAAAAGGAAAATGCAGCCAAGACAAGACGGCAATGCCAGTTCAGGTGAGACGCATTTATATTATTTTTAAGTTCCCGGTTAGGAGGTGTAAACATTGAACACTTAATGTCATTTTAACCGTACGTTCGCCAACCGCAGTTGTCAGCAGCGCCTGTAGGCAGACAAGATGGAGATGCCGTTTCAGGTTAGGTCGTTTACATTTTGGGAAGATGTTGACGTTTAATTTAATGTTTGAGACGTCTTTTGCCAGGCAGAAAGAGCATTAATGACTGTTTTTCAAAGACACCGGACTATTTGTAAAAAAAAAAAAACAACACATTTCGTCAAACCGATACACTGAAAATGTGCGTAAGCAAACCCATTTTGTGTCGTCTTTTACGTTATGAAAATCAGGTTAATGACTGAGCAAGGGATGATAACAGAAGTATTGAGGGAACACGGCACGTAGACGCAGAATATTGTCATTTAACTCAACATATCAATGTGTTATTTTGACACACAAAAACATTAAAAAATAGGGTCATGTTTTATATCACTTCAAATAACTGTACTGGCTAGAGATTTATTAACGGTGACGTTTAAGTGCATGTCAGAAAGTGACATACAAATACATTTATTGCAAAAATGACAGATGTATTCTTGAATCCATTTAAATTGTTCACGTTTGATTGTTTTATTGTAAAAAGCAGAAAGTTTGTACATTTTGTCAATAAACCTAATTTGCAATGGGGGTGCGATAATTTTAAGTGCAAATGTCAATCCTACCTGGATCCCCATAAATCAAACTGACACAATTATGGTTTGCTTTCTTCAGAGTCCACAGGACATCGACCACATGTACAGCAAGAGGCCTTACAGCTCTCCACCCAGAGAGCATGTTAATGTGAGTGAAGATTAACCCAAGAGAACAACATATCCAGTGTTCACAGCTGTGCACTAAGCCATGACTTTGTGTGTCTTGATTAAGGACTATAATGACAGCATGGACTAACATGATGTGGTCACCACAACCAGAGACGTTGGGATCCTGAGTGAAGACGCATCTTTCCACAGGCTTGTGGTGAGGACATGCAAAGGATCAACAAACAACAAATCTTATTTGATATACTTAACCAGAATAATTACGTTTAACATCTGAATGCTGTTTGATCAGATTTTAGGAAAGGGCTCAGCAAGCTGAACACCATAGAAAAGTCACTAGTGACCTTCATGTAACGTTCATCACTCAGGATAACGGTCTACTGCAACATCTTGAAGTGAGTTTGAAAATGGAATTTAAGTCACATAGTGTAACTCATTTTGGTCCAAATATGTTAAATGAATGATTTAAGTGAAACATTTTCTGTTAGCCTAGTGTTCGTACATTTATTTTGAGCATTCTCCTAAGAAATATATATATTTACAGGCAGTCATCACATGAAAAGTTACATCCTCATGGGCTCATGACACAGGCAACAGTCCATGCCCTTTCAGCTGTCCATGCATTTTCCATTGACAGAGCCACAGAAGTGTATAAATGTGGACTGCAGTATGACTTGAGGTATGCTACATACATAAGGAGAGTGCTAATACCTATAAGTATTGTTTTTTACCTTGTTTATGACAGCCTTTCCGTGTTAATTTCCTTTTACTAATCGCTATTTTCTTCCATTTTGTCTCATCAGTGAAAAACGGCTGTTGGCTCATTACATGACAAACAACATGAGCAAGGAGGCAAAACAGCAACTAGAAAAATATGCTGAAAAACTCAGAAGAGCTCTGGACTCTGAGGAGTTTTTAAAGACGCTTTAGAATGTATGTAGGATGAATTAAAAAATAGTCTGTGAAATGATAATGTTTTATTTTATTGCCAATAAAAGTTGTTGCTGGCTAATTCATTTGTCTCAACTTTTGTGTTTTGAGGTACATATTTTAAAGACCTGTGTATGGTCATATTTATAAATACATAAATACATTTTATTTGTGTCAAAGGGCCAGCAGTCTTTTCTGTTAACCCATAAGAAATCATCACCTTAGAGTGATAATTATGGCATCTGATGTAGTAGGCCAAGCTCTGTGACAGTGTGGCTCTTAGAAAAACGGCTGGTGGAAACAACCTATTTTAATCGAAATGACTACTACTAATTATTATTATTATTATTGTAAATATTTAATTTTATTGAGTTTAAAATAACCTTGTGCACATACATTAGTCACTTATATAAAAAATGAAAAGATGCATGCACCAGATTTAGCAGGCCTATCTAATCTTTTATCAGATTAATCTTTTATCCCAATCTTTTATTTTTTTTATTACTTAACTTTATATTTTTGTATATGTTTATAGTTTCAAGCAAATTGTTTGCATTGAAAAGCATTTAATGTTGTGAATCAACCGTTAAAGTTGTTAAAAATGATCTGGTTATTGCTTTGTTTCCTTTGTGTTTGCTTTCTAAGTGCTCAGGGCCTCCACAGCCACCGTAGTGTTGTATGGGCGTGTTTTGTGTGGGCGTGGTTTGTAATGGGCGTGGTTTGGAGCGGCTCTGGCTTGGCTGCGGCTGCAGCTAGACCCTTCTCCCAAACTGGGATCCCAATTTGTTTACTCCGCTCATCTCAGCTCCTCCCCTGTGCCCTGCGTAAAGACGTCATGACGTAGGACACGGAAGTGGTGGCGGAGCAGAGAGGCAGACGGTGAAGGAAAAAAGTGAAGAGACGGACGACTTTCTTCTTCTTTCTTTTCTCCTTCTCTTTTGTTTTCTCGCGACTTTGTGAGTTTCGTGTTTAGGAGCCAGACGAAGGAGAAGAAGTCGAAGAAGCCTTCCAGGTGAGCTCACGGTCTGTTTGTGTGTGTGAAACTGTGCCAGTGACCTCTGCTGCTACACATTAGCACACTATCTGCTTTCGTCCGAAACTCCTTAGGAAAAAGCTACAGTTTAAGGTATTCTTCCACATAACACAGACCATACAGGTGTGAGGTTCGAACCTGTGATAGCTGTTGAACTGGACGAGGCTTGTTGTAAATTCGGCACGTACTTTGCTCGTCTGCAGAGTGCTCGTTCCCAGAAACACTCACCTGAAATGACCTGCTGTCTTTAATCTCCGCCGTCGCGTCAGTCTGTTGTACGGAGCAACGTTAGAAGATTTCAAAGGGGACCTGGTTAGACAGGAAGTTCATAAACTGATTGGTGGATGCCACGCGCGCTGATTGACAGGATAGCTCGTGCGCTGTCAGGGCAGGTGGCCAGGTAAAGTCTGCCGCGTGCATGAGCAAGGCAGCGTTAACCTGGCACCATTGATGATGGAGCCTGGAGACTGAGCTTCGTGTGACCGGATGTGATTCCTGTCGCGCGTGAAATAACGTCTTGAGTAGAAATGTGAGACGAGTGACGTCAGTGTGATGTCAGCGTGAGGTCAAACCAGTGACAGCGAGAATCAGAATCCTTTTATTGTCATTGCACAACAAAATTATAGCAGCATCACAACACTCGCACAACATAAAGAGGGTCAAAGCTGAATGAAGACAAACTGAATGACAGCTGAAGAAGTTAAACATGCTTCTGTTATTCCCCCAGAGACCAAAGTGATATAAAACACAGAACACACCTGATACCAACCCTTGGTTCTGTTGGTTCTTGTTGGTGATTAATTTTTTGCCCATCAACTAATTCATTATAATTAATTTAGCTTTTATGCTCTAAAAATCACTGAGTTAGTCGACTCACAGCAGCGATACAATAATGGTGTAACTGGGGCGGCGTTTAGCTCAGTAGGTAAAGCGCGCTTCCCATGTGCCGAGGCTCTGCAGCGGACCCGGGTTCGACTCGGGTCGACTGCGCGTCACTCCCCCTCTCTCTCTCTCCCTGTTTCCTGTCATATCTTCAGCTGTTCTATCAATAAAGCCATAATAAAGGCCAAAAACCCCCCCCAAAAAAAACAATAATGGTGTAACTTTGTTTGGACCAGCCGGTAGAGAACCAGGGATCTGACCCAATGACAGCAGGACTGTGGAACCTGGTCTGTTCTGGTCTGGACCAGCTGGACCTGGTCTGTCTGGTTCTGGATCAGCTGGACCTGGTCTGGATCAGCTGGACCTGGTCTGTCCAGGTATGATGAAGAGTTGATCTCACAAAGATTTGTGTGAGATTTGTACACCTGGCGCTGGTGATGGATGATGTCACCTGTGTGTTGTCCAGACTCACCTGTAAACACTCAGCTCTCTGTGGACTGCAGCAGATATCTCTGGTGTGGTACATCAATCGTATATCATTAATATTCATACTGTGATCATCATACACGTTCAGACTGATTGATTGATAATGGAGATTATTGATTGATAATTTTTAGATACTAGGTAAGTAGAATCTGCTGAACAGCACTTCACTATCAGTCACTTTACTGTTCATCCACAGCTCCTCATTGGCTGTCAGAAAGCCTCCTCACAGCTAATTGGCTGAGGGTGGACGTTATGAGCTTATTGGCTGTCTGAGAATCATGCCAGCGTGTGATTGGCAGGTGTTCATCCTGTTATCAGTTTTTATTGGCTGATAATCTCTCTCTCACTCTCTCTCTCTGTCTCTACAGAGCTCGAACATTCCTCGCTCGCTCCTCTCCAGGTAAGAGATTCTACTTCCTGTCTCTGATTTTAGAGATTTTAATGAGCCAGTCAGGCTGCAGGAAGCACAGAAAATGACGTTTAAAAAGTAGAGGCATGTTGAAGCTTTGAGTAATTAATAAAATGTTCAAAGCTGTAAGAGTGACGACAGGAGGTACTGATCCAGTCCAACACTTCAGAGCAGTGAACGTCTTTCGTCTCAGGAACACACCAGGCTAACTGCTAACATCAACATGCTAGCACGCTGATGTCTAGCAGGTGTAATGTTCAGAATGTACACCTTCATAGCTTAGCATGCTAACTGTAGCTAATCATCAGTAAACAGGGTGATGTCATCAGTTCTGCAGGTTGTAAAGCAAAGTTACTTGTCAGAGTTCATCCTGAGGGAGCATGAACGTGACGTGTTTGTTGGACTGAGTCGAGCTGAGCAACCTCGCTGACCCTGTTCACACCTGTATCACCATCTGTCCAGAGTAATCTGATTACAGTGTTCAGCTCTCAGTCTGAGTGACCTCCCGTGATGTCACTTCCTGCTCTGTATGAAACAAACCCGTCCATCACTGAGACAAACAGACTCCATGTTTCTACTCAAAGACAGAAAGAAGTTCATGTAGAACATTTGCTGAATGAACAAGAAGGTCCAAATAATGCAGAATGAGTCAGAGACAGAGTTTCACAGAGTTTATAAAGTGTCTCCAACTCAACAACTCACTAAACTGACACATTTGTTAAGGGAGTCTGGGGACTTTCTCCACGGGGACAAAGAAGTAGCCTATATTGTTATAGTGTCTTTGCCTTCCTCTCACATGTGCTGCACACTGCTATCAGATCTCAGGGGAGTTCATTCACACCGGTTCTTAGAGCTGTACAGGTGTAATCAGATTACTCAGGGAGGATGTTGATACAAGGTTTTAACAGCCTCACTGTGACCTCTGACCCCCACGGACTGTGTCACAGGTGAGATGGAGGCCTGACAGCTGGTGCAGCTGCACCTGAGGCCGTGGGCTTCATCACAGCGGTGTTGGGAGGAAAGGTGTTGGGAGGACAGGTGTTGGGGAGGACAGGTGTTGGGGAGGACAGGTGTTGGGAGGACAGGTGTGGGGAGGACAGGTGTTGGGAGGAAAGGTGTTGGGAGGACAGGTGTTGGGAGGAAAGGTGTTGGGAGGAAAGGTGTTGGGAGGAAAGGTGTTGGGGAGGACAGGTGTTGGGAAGGACAGGTGTTGAGGAGGACAGGTGTTGGGAGGACAGGTGTTGGGGAGGAAAGGTGTTGAGGAGGACAGGTGTTGGGGAGGACAGGTGTTGAGGAGGACAGGTGTTGGGAGGACAGGTGTTGGGGAGGACAGGTGTTGGGAGGACAGGTGTTGGGGAGGACAGGTGTTGAGGAGGACAGGTGTTGGGAGGACAGGTGTTGGGGAGGACAGGTGTTGGGAGGACAGGTGTTGGGAGGACAGGTGTTGAGGAGGACAGGTGTGGGGAGGACAGGTGTTGGGAGGACAGGTGTTGGGGAGGACAGGTGTTGGAGGACAGGTGTTGGGAGGACAGGTGTTGGGGAGGACAGGTGTTGGAGGACAGGTGTTGAGGAGGACAGGTGTGGGGAGGACAGGTGTTGGGAGGACAGGTGTTGGGGAGGACAGGTGTTGAGGAGGACAGGTGTTGGGAGGACAGGTGTTGGGGAGGACAGGTGTTGGGAGGACAGGTGTTGAGGAGTACAGGTGTGGGGAGGACAGGTGTTGAGGAGGACAGGTGTGGGGAGGACAGGTGTTGAGGAGGACAGGTGTTGGGAGGACAGGTGTGGGGAGGACAGGTGTTGGGAGGACAGGTGTTGGGGAGGACAGGTGTTGAGGAGGACAGGTGTTGGGAGGAGGGTGTTGGGGAGGACAGGTGTTGGGGAGGACAGGTGTTGGGGAGGACAGGTGTTGGGAGGACAGGTGTTGGGGAGGACAGGTGTTGGGGAGGACAGGTGTTGAGGAGGACAGGTGTTGGGAGGACAGGTGTTGAGGAGGACAGGTGTTGAGGAGGACAGGTGTTGGGGAGGACAGGTGTTGGGAGGACAGGTGTTGAGGAGGACAGGTGTTGGGGAGGACAGGTGTTGGGGAGGACAGGTGTTGGGAGGACAGGTGTTGAGGAGGACAGGTGTTGGGGAGGACAGGTGTTGGGGAGGACAGGTGTTGGGAGGACAGGTGTTGAGGAGGACAGGTGTTGAGGAGGACAGGTGTTGGAGGAAAGGTCACACTGTTATCAGGTGTATCAGTGTTTATCACAGTGTTTCCCAACAGGAGGCTCGAGGCCTTCCAAAGGTTCTCGAGATAAAAACCTCCTCTGCAGTTCTGACTTGCAGCAATGCATCATGGTCTATGAGATCATGTGTTTGTAGCGGTCCTGTGAGAACCTGCACGTACAGGTTTGTAACTAGTTACTAGTAACTAAAGCGCTCTGAATAATGTAATGGAGTAAAAAGTAGAATGTTTCCTCTGAGATGAAGTGCAGCTGGAATAGAAAGTTGTAAAGTACAGGTACCTTTAAAGTAGGGCTGGGTGATACGGTAAAATCAATTCATTCAAGTTTGTGGTTTAGGATGATTTAAAAGAATTAAATCGATTTTCTCTTTAACCTGCTCCTCATGGGCTCCCATAGTTCACAGTAGGCTCCGCCCCCCCACAGAGAAACAAAACACAACAACATGCAGCGAGCCGAGAGTTCGTCCTGAAAAAGGCACTGTCTCTTCTGTAGCTCGGTTCTGTCTCTTCTGTAGCTCGGTTCTGTCTCGTCAGTGGTTCGGTTCTGTCTCTTCTGTAGCTCGGTTCTGTCTCGTCAGTGGTTCGGTTCTGTCTCTTCTGTAGCTCGGTTCTGTCTCTTCTGTAGCTCGGTTCTGTCTCTTCTGTAGCTCGGTTCTGTCTCGTCAGTGGTTCGGTTCTGTCTCTTCTGTAGCTCGGTTCTGTCTCGTCAGTGGTTCGGTTCTGTCTCTTCTGTAGCTCGGTTCTGTCTCGTCAGTGGTTCGGTTCTGTCTCTTCTGTAGCTCGGTTCTGTCTCGTCAGTGGTTCGGTTCTGTCTCTTCTGTAGCTCGGTTCTGTCTCTTCTGTAGCTCGGTTCTGTCTCGTCAGTAGTTCGGTTCTGTCTCGTCAGTAGTTCGGTTCTGTCTCGTCAGTAGTTCGGTTCTGTCTCGTCAGTAGTTCGGTTCTGTCTCGTCAGTAGTTCAGTTCTGTCTCGTCAGTAGTTCGGTTCTGTAGCGTTGGACCTCGAACAACACTGACCGACACTATTATATCATCATCTCAAACAGACGCCAGCCTCACAGCGGGACTCTTGTTGTTCACTACGAGATGTACAGACTGCTGCAGCCGCTATAAAGCAGCCGACATCAGCACAATCATTTAATCACTGTGTCCCGTATGAGGAGAAGCGTCCCGGTGGACAGATGTTACACATGCAGTCACGCTGCATATCGCTAAAGACGTGCTGCCCGTTTATAGAGAGCAGCCGGAGGTTCATCCACACGCTGAACACTCTGGACTCGAGCTCGAGCCAGAGGAAGCAGACAGCTCGTGTTCCTGAACATCTGCAGCATCATGTTTACTGTGCAGCATGCAAATGTTTACTGATGTTTACACATCTGCAGGCATACAACTATGGAGTTAGAATCATGCCAAAATACATCATGCTTCAGAAACAAATACAGCATGTTTTACACATACAAAGAAACATATTTCTTCAAGTACAAAAAACAATTCTACAAGTACGAAAAAAAACGGTCACGTGACTTTTGGCACTACTTTTCCGCCTTGCTGATCCACACACAAATGTCTTCAGATCAACACACACAAATGTCTTCAGATCAACACACACAAATGTCTTCAGATCCACACACAAATGTCTTCAGATCCACACACAAATGTCTTCAGATCCACACACAAATGTCTTCAGATCCACACACAAATGCCAGTAAACTTTCCAACAAATGTCCTGTAATTCGCACTCCACAACAACAGGTGGCGCTGTTGAGTCATTTTAAGGCCAGCAGGACGATTTTTTTCCCCCTTAAAACTTTATTTTTTATTGTTCTATTTTATTTAAGACTGCAACAGGATTTACCATAGACACATGTACGTCGACGGCACCATCATATTGGAGGAGGCAGCTCCGCCCCGTGAACTGTCATGTGTCATCACAGTAACAGCATTACATACATTGGCAGCTGTAAACATTTGTAAAAACATTATAATAATCCATCCTGTGGTTTGGTGCCGACCTGTATACTGAACATATAAGGAGACGTTACGTGGCTAGCTTGATGGGGAAAAGTCTCATGAGACAATGCGTATCTCGTACCATTTACACGGCAACGCTTCCAGGCCGCAGGTTCATTTTCATCCGGCTTACAAATGCCTTTGATGTTAGTCACCACCCGCCCCATCATCCTCGGCCATGGTGGCACACTGCAAAATCTATATCTATGTCAATTCAACATCACACATCCTCAGGACACAACAACACCCAGAAGTTGTACAGAAAGCAACCAAACAAAACATATTCGAACAACAACAGTCTCATGAACACTTGAGAATTCACTCCCATGAGTCTTTGTGCCATCAGCGCTCACCGTCTGCATTCGGTACCCCTCCAGTCACTACATTTATAATCATCAGAGAACGTCACAGACGTTGTTTTTGGTTCCTATCTGTCTCCTGAATATATCCATACATCTGTGAATGTGTAAATGGGAGGCATTGACTTATAGCACTTTGTAGAACGAGCTTTATAAAGTTCACTCCATTGACTTGTATTAGTTCACGGGGCGGAGCTGCCTCCTCCAATATGATGGTGCCGTCGACGTACATGTGTCTATGGTAAATCCTGTTGCAGTCTTAAATAAAATAGAACAAGAAAAAATAAAGATTTAGGGGGGAAAAAAATCGTCCTGCTGGCCTTAAAAAGACTCAACAGCGCCACCTGTTGTTGTGGAGTGCGAATTACAGGACATTTGTTGGAAAGTTTACTGGCATTTGTGTGTTGATCTGAAGACATTTGTGTGTGTGGATCTGAAGGCATTTGTGTGTGGATCTGAAGACATTTGTGTGTGGATCTGAAGACATTTGTGTGTGTGGATCTGAAGACATTTGTGTGTGTGGATCTGAAGGCATTTGTGTGTGGATCTGAAGACATTTGTGTGTGGATCTGAAGACATTTGTGTGTGTGGATCTGAAGACATTTGTGTGTGGATCTGAAGGCATTTGTGTGTGTGGATCTGAAGACATTTGTGTGTGGATCTGAAGACATTTGTGTGTGGATCTGAAGACATTTGTGTGTGTGGATCTGAAGACATTTGTGTGTGGATCTGAAGACATTTGTGTGTGTGGATCTGAAGACATTTGTGTGTGTGGATCTGAAGACATTTGTGTGTGGATCTGAAGACATTTGTGTGTGTGTGTGGATCTGAAGACATTTGTGTGTGGATCTGAAGACATTTTGTGTGTGGATCTGAAGACATTTGTGTGTGGATCTGAAGACATTGTGGATTATTTGTGTGTGTGGATCTGAAGGACATTGGTGTGGATTGAAGACATTGTGTGTGGATCTGAAGGACATTTGTGTTGTGGATCTGAAGGACATTGTGTGTGTGGATCTGAAGACATTTGTGTGTGGATCTGAAGACATTTGTGTGTGGATCTGAAGACATTGTGTGTGGGATCTGAAGACATTTGTGTGTGGATCTGAAGACATTTGTGTGTGTGGATCTGAAGACATTGTGTGTGTGGATCTGAAGGCATTTGTGTGTGGATCTGAAGACATTTGTGTGTGGATCTGAAGACATTTGTGTGTGGATCTGAAGACATTTGTGTGTGTGGATCTGAAGACATTGTGTGTGGATCTGAAGACATTTGTGTGTGTGGATCTGAAGACATTTGGTGGGATCTGAAGGCATTTGTTGTGTGGATCTGAAGACATTTGTGTGTGGATCTGAAGACATTTGTGTGTGGATCTGAAGACATTTGTGTGTGTGGATCTGAAGACATTTGTGTGTGGATCTGAAGACATTTGTGTGTGGATCTGAAGACATTTGTGTGTGGATCTGAAGACATTTTGTGTGTGTGATCTGAAGACATTTGTGTGTGGATCTGAAGACATTTGTGTGTGTGGATCTGAAGACATTTGTGTGTGGATCTGAAGACATTTGTGTGTGTGGATCTGAAGACATTTGTGTGTGGATCTGAAGACATTTGTGTGTGTGGATCTGAAGACATTTGTGTGTGTGGATCTGAAGACATTTGTGTGTGTGGATCTGAAGACATTTGTGTGTGGATCTGAAGACATTTGTGTGTGGATCTGAAGACATTTGTGTGTGTGGATCTGAAGACATTTGTGTGTGGATCTGAAGACATTTGTGTGTGTGGATCTGAAGACATTTGTGTGTGGATCTGAAGACATTTGTGTGTGGATCTGAAGACATTTGTGTGTGGATCTGAAGACATTTGTGTGTGGATCTGAAGACATTTGTGTGTGTGGATCTGAAGACATTTGTGTGTGGATCTGAAGACATTTGTGTGTGTGGATCTGAAGACATTTGTGTGTGGATCTGAAGACATTTGTGTGTGGATCTGAAGACATTTGTGTGTGGATCTGAAGACATTTGTGTGTGGATCTGAGACATTTGTGTGTGGATCTGAAGACATTTGTGTGTGGATCTGAAGACATCTGTGTGTGGATCTGAAGACATTTGTGTGTGGATCTGAAGACATTTGTGTGTGTGGATCTGAAGACATCTGTGTGTGGATCTGAAGACATTTGTGTGTGTGGATCTGAAGACATCTGTGTGTTGGATCTGAAGACATTTGTGTGTGGATCTGAAGACATTTGTGTGTGGATCTGAAGACATCTGTGTGTGGATCTGAAGGCATTTGTGTGTGGATCTGAAGACATTTGTGTGTGTGGATCTGAAGACATTTGTGTGTGGATCAGCAAGGCGGAAAAGTAGTGCCAAAAGTCACGTGACAGGTTTTTTCGTACTTGTAGAATTGTTTTTGGTACTTGAAGGATTTTAGTTTGTACTTGAAGGATACTTTTTTGTACTTGAAGAAATATGTTTCTTTGTATGTGTAAAACATGCTGTATTTGTTTCTGAAGCATGATGTATTTGTTTGATTGGTACATTTCTTATTTGCAAAACAAAATGCATTAGTTTGTGAATGGTGTTTTGCATTTGCAGACCACACTGAGTTTGTTTGTGAGTAAAACACATTTTGTGTGTGTGTGAGGTTTTGGCATGATATACATATACAACACACTGTTTGATGAAAGTTATGTTCACACTTTATCATCCCAACATGGAACCTGCTCTGTTTGTATACAAACCTGCAGTCTGACATGTTACATGTATGTTTACAGAGGCACTTTATCACAAAGGGACACTTTTTATTTCTAGTGGGTTTGAGGCTGCCTGTTTAAACTGGCAGGGCACATTTTGATAACAATAAAATCATTTAAACAAATCAATGCTTTTAATAATTTCTTTGTCATTTTTAGTTTGTTTTTAAGAAGGAAACAAAGAATCAATTAAAATCATAAACTGAGTTTGATGTGAAAAAATCAGAGATTTTATTTTTAGGCCACATCGCCGGCCCGACCTGAATGTGTACTGGAGTAAATGTACTTAGTTACTTAGCCCTGAAGTTGAATCAGCTGCAGGAGAGAGACTCGAAGTGATGCTGCCCAACACGAAACAGGAAGTGTTGCCAGCGGCGATGGCTGACCTTCCTGTTAATGTTAATGTTTCTCTAATTTAATTGGCTGATGGCAGACAGCATCTCGGAACGCTCTGATTGGCTCGTTCTGCCTCCTGTAGCCTCGGGGCCTGAGGGCCAATCAGATTACAGCAGGGCGTCTGCTCAGTGACGTTTACATGTAACCATGGTTACAGCACCGGGACAAACTGAGCAGACGCTGTGATGTCATCAGCGTTCAGTCTGTGTCTCTCTCCGGTCGAGTCAGCATCACTCTGACTGAACAGGTGTGTAAGGTAAGAGAGGGGACTTTAAGTGTGTATGTGTGTGTGTGTGTCTGAGTCTGTGTGTGTCTGAGTCTGTGTGTGTCTGAGTCTGTGTGTGTGTGTGTGCGTGTGTGTGTCTTTGTTGTTCAGTGGACACAGTGTGACTCAGAGTCCTGCACGGGTTCGGGTACCTGACGGGTGACCCGCACAATTTGGATGAAACAGGTGAAAAATAATGTCCTGTGTCGGACACGGGTGCGGACGCCTAGAGAGCGCGGGTCGGGTTTTGCGAATGCCATTTTCAAGGCTTCACGTGCAAAAAAAATAAAAAAACAAAAACAAAAAAGTCATTAGCGACACATCTACAAAAATATGCCTGCATTTCAAAATGATAAGCATGTATATTTCATATGAGCTCATTCTTGCGTGCTTGCGCCCTCCCAGAACTCCCATTCCCCACGCTGGCTTATATTCATTTTTAAAAATTGCGTCAGTCAAATTTTCCCTCTGGTGCGGGTCGGGGCGTCGGTATCAATTTATAGCGGGTCGGCTCGGGTGCGGAATGTAATTTGTGCTACTGTCGGAAAAACGTGTCAGTGCGGTTTTAAGTACGACGGGTACGGGCGGAGGCAGGTTTGCAAAATGAGACCCGTGCAGGACTCTGCTGTGATTTAACAAGCTCTTGTAAATAAATAGAGGCTTGAAAACAGGAAGCCATGTGTCCCCCAAAGCATGATGGGAAGTGTAGTTAAGAGTGATGAAGTCATGTGGTTCACTTGCAGCCACGGACCACATGAACCACAGCGCCATGGACCACAGCCACCACCACCATCCCACCATGGCCCCGCCCACCACCAGTGGACACGACCACGGAGGAGGACATGGCGGGAACCAAGGCGGACATGAGGGACATGGAGGGATGGTGAGAGGCGGGGCTAGTTAGCGCCCATGTGATACAACAAAGACTCCATGTGATGTTTGCATGCTAATATAACATGGCTACGTAAAGTTACGAGCTAACATGCTAATGTTGTTGTTGCCTAGGTGATGACCTTCTACTTTGGCTACAACAACGTGGAGCTGCTGTTCACGGGTCTGCTCATCAACACCCCTGGAGGTCCGTTTGGTTCTGATCCCTGTTTGTGTTCATCCCGTCTGTAAACTTGAAGCGGGTCCTCAGAATCTTTAAGACGACAGCCGGCTGCTTTCATCAGCTCATCAGACCGTTTTGTTTTTACACGCTGTTGTTAGTCTTTCTGACATTTATATAGATAATGTGTGTTTTTGTGTCCCATTCATTGGTTCACTCTCAACACTAGCCCCTCCCCTCTCCTGTTCTCATTCAATCAGAGATGGTCGGGGCGTGCATCGGTGTCTTCCTATTGGCCGTCCTGTACGAGGGGTTGAAGATGGGTCGTGAGACGCTGCTGCGTCGCAGTCAGGTCAACGTCCGCTACAACTCCATGCCGCTCCCGGGGGCTGATGGGACGGTGCTGATGGAGACGCACAAGACTGTTGGGTAGGTGGCTAATGCTAATGCTAACAACAGGAAGTATTAATGATGATTCTTAACCAATAAGATAAATTCTGCTTTGTCCTACAGAAATATATTTCATGAAAAAAGTAAACGTTCACTATCAACGAAGAAAAAACCTAAATGTCCCGCAGAGACTTTCTAAACTCTGATGGTATATTTATAGAATCATTTAGTATTTTTAACAAATGAAAAACATGCCACATGTTCAGTATTTATTATTCATGTGACGCTTCTGAAACAGGTTAAAATGTTTTCAAACATGAGACAGAAATGTAAAAAACTAAAACATTCAGATGTTCAGACGATGACGTCACTTTAAGATCTACACAAATAAAAACGTCAACAGGAAGTGTGATGATTGACATCTCAGAGAGTCTGTGACTGACTGTGACCTCACAGCTGACATCATCAGTCATGTGACGTAAATGTCATGTGTTCACTGTCAGCTCAGTGATTGACAGTCAGTGTTCGGAGAGGGCGGAGCTTCCTGTTCGTTTAAAGTCCCACCACTCAGGATTCTCTGTCAGGTAACTGTACAGTTCTGGTTCTGGTCTTGGTCCTGACTCTGGTCCTCGTCCTGGCTGTGGTTTGGGACCTGGTCTTGGTCCTTAACCTGGTCCTGGTACCTTCCCAACTTTGGTTGAGATGCTCTGATCAAACCTTTCTGAACCAAAACCGATGATTGATTAATGTTGATGGTGAATAATTAATGAGTATTGGCAGATTCTGATTGGATCATCTCAACACTTGCCCACAGGAAGTCTTTACGAGTCCGTCTTCTTCTGTTACATGAATAATTCAGTGGTAAATCTCAGTGTACGGACTGTATGTGGAGGCCTGGTGAAGTGATCATGCTAACACTGAAGCTAATGCTAACATTAACTAACACGATGTGTGTGTGTGTATAGCTGATGTGAAAAGCTAACTAACAGCATGAATATTCTCAGGGTTCTGGTACCTCCAAGTTCTGTATCGTAGTCCACGGGACACGTTCCAGTTTCTTGAAGACGTTTCTCTTATCCAACGGGCTTCTTCACAGCGTCCTTACATAGTGTGGGAGTGTCCTTACAGTGTGGGAGTGTCCTTACATATTGTGGGAGTGTCCTTACATATTGTGGGAGTGTCCTTACAGTGTGGGAGTGTCCTTACAGTGTGGGAGTGTCCTTACATATTGTGGGAGTGTCCTTACAGTGTGGGAGTGTCCTTACTTGTCGGTTGTTGACTCAGCCGGCCACAGCAACCCACATGAAGGCCGGTTGAGTCGGATACGATGCAAGACTTAAAATGTACAGCAGTGCATTCATGCTAATGCTAACAGTAACCACAGTTTAAAAGCAACATTATTGAGACATTATCATCAATATAAAATTCCTTTTGATAAATGAATGTGCTAATGGTAAAAGTAACGCTAACACAAACATCATGTAAAGAGCAACTTTATATAAAAAGCTAAAGGTATTGCTAAACCCTTTCTCTTGTCCTCTCAGGCAGCGGATGCTTAGCCCCGCCCATTTCCTGCAGACGGTGTTGCACATCGTTCAGGTGGTCGTCAGCTACTTCCTGATGCTCGTCTTCATGACCTACAACGCTTACCTCTGCATCGCTGTGGCAGCCGGAGCTGGCATGGGCTACTTTCTGTTCAGCTGGCGAAAGGCAGTGGTTGTTGACATCACAGAGCACTGCCATTAACTAGCATGCTAATTAGCATCGCGTCGGGGGATTTTGCTGATCACAATCAATAAAATGCTAACAAACACTTTCACTTTATGTTAGCACACTAGCTAATCTGGAGCCACTAACTGGCAGAATGTTAGCGTGAGATTAGCACATATAATGAGACACTAAATTTCATTTGTTACTCAGTAACCGTGGTAACCAACACCTTGTTTGCAATTTAATAAATCTTTGTTTTGCAATTTAAGTTTTTTTCTAAAAACTCCTGTTGGAGGGTGAGCCGGCCAATCACAGCTCGCGTCTCCTCAGAAGTTCCTGATCAGCCAAATCATGTGATATTGTCTCTTATTTCCTTTTTAGTGCCATGACAACTGGAAGATTAGCGCTAGCTGCTACTATCCAAAAAGTTAGCATACGTAGCTCACGTTTACTATTATTTCTTTTAGTTAGCATTGTTAGAAGAGCCAATAACCATTAACCATATTCAAACATTTATTTAGAATATAATATATTAGAGAGTAGATGTTTAACAAAACTTTTCATTTAGATTTTTTTAATTTAAATGAAATTATGAAAAATATTTTTTATTGTCTACACACAGAAACGGTTTCTACTTTTTTTCTTTTTAAATAAGTCGCAGACGTGAATCCAGCCAATGGGCCACTTCTTGAGTTCATCAGTCAAATTATATATTTTTTTAATTACTAAAATTCTCCTCGAAACGTTTTTGGTCTAAAGAATCGACTTAAATGTGTCAAATCTTTTCAGTGAAATCTTTTGACCGTTTTCTAAATAAAATCATCTCCAGTGAACATCGAGCGGCTCGTTAAATCGGTCCACAATTAGACTTTCAAGAATTAAAATCTGAAATGCTTTTCAGAAATTTTTAAGTAAATGTGTCATGCCGACCATTTTTTCCTTTTGCGAGCTCTGACTGGCCAAGAGCCGACCAATCAGAGCGCAGACGGTTTACATCAGATTTGTTTAGAATCCTCGAGTTTTAAATCTGAAACAGTTTTTCTAGTTTCAGAGAATTCACAGATTTTCTCCTGAATAAAAACATCATGAAACATCAAATTCAGCAGTTTGTATTTTGAGATAGATTTCATGAATTAAATTTACAAGAACAACTTTTTGTTAAAACACCAGCGTTTCTCGTTTGTTCATGTTTTGTCTCGGCCACCGCCGGCCTTAAACCTGTTGCCTTAACGAGCCGAGCAGCTGCTGACTGCAGGCCAGTGTTTGAGTTCAAGGTGCTGCTCTTCACCGTCGGCGTCTCTGTTAACCTGGAGGCTCTGCTGGTTTCACTGTAGTTCAACTTGAAAACTGACGTCTCTTGACTTATTTCAGTGTGAGGAGAAATGTGTCGCTAACCTGTCCACCTGGAAAAACTGTGGTTTGGGAGAAAAGACCAAAAACAAACGATAAAACACTGCTGATGATGTCAGACTTTTGATGGTTCCTGACTAAAATGATCTTGTTTCTGTCTGGAATGGATTTCCTCGGATGTCATTGTGATTAGTTGTGATTGTTGTTAATCTCGTCTCACTGAGACGTGGGCGGAGTTTACTTTGTGCACCATCAGGTCGCAGGGCAGATCAGTTACTGGACTTGTATTCTGTTCCACGTCAGAGCTCTGTGTGAGTCATCGTCTGTGTTGATGTTGTTGAAAATGAAGTTGAGGTTAAATGTGTTGAAAACTGTCTGTGAAGGAAACATTAAGTGTCTGAAAATGTTTTAATTGTCACGAATGCTGGAATCATAAAAAAACACAATAAAATGTATGAAGAAACTCGTTGTCTCGTCTGTTCACAGGAAATAAAGATTAAATATTATTCCAAAAATTTAAATGATCAGTGACAGGAAACAGTCAGAGTCACTTCCGGGATGAAGTTCACATTAGGCGCGTTCAAGTTGAACTCCTGCTGCCTGACTGCAGGGGCGGGGCTACACACGCTGCTATGAAGTCGGCGTAGACGTGACGTGACTTGGCTGAGCTTGCGGTGTTTGCCTTCTTCATCTGGGAAGAAGTGGAGGAAATTGAAATTCCATTAATGTTTGAGGAAAATCAACAACGACGGCCTTCAGAAATTATTCAATCTGAGATGTTCAAAATATTAGTCATATATATCTATATCTATATATCTATATATATATATCTATATCTATATATATATATATATAGATATATAGATATATATATATATATATATATATATATATATATATATTTATCTGAAATCTGAAGGTTCATCAGAGAAACAGACTGGCTGCACTTCTCCTGCTCACCTGTGGGGGCGGTAACGAGCTGTAACACCGTCTGCCGGAAACAGGCAGAACTTCCGGGTTGCAGGTGACAGGTAGATGTTTAGCAGCGGGTCAAATCAATCACGGACAATAATCCTCCTTTAAATCAGCGCTGCCGTTATTTTGTCGGGACGTGAACGTGTTCTGTTTGATGACTTGTGGTTTCCGTTAACCGCGTCTCCGTCACGGTCCTCCCGCAGCTCGTCCAGGCACCGACCCTGTGATGGCCTCCAGGCGGCCGGACAGCTTCGATGGGCTCGGCTACCGCGGCCGCGATGACCCGCTGTACGGAGCGAGTTACCCGGTCAGGAGCGCCGGAGGTCCCGCGGAGTTGCAGCACCACCACTGGGTCACCACGCCGCCGGACATTCCCGGGAGCCGTAACCTGCACCACGGAGAGCGGACTCCACAGTACGACGAGCCGCTGGGAGAGCCCGGAGGTCCCGGAGCCGCAGCCGGCTGGGAAGCCCCGCAGCCCGGTGTACCGCCAGCTGGTAGGTCGGTGAGGAGGGAGGGGGAGGGTACACTGGGAAGTAGATGGAACCAGCTAACGGCCACATCAATGTAATGTTAGTGTTTATGTCAGGGGACATGGTACTTAGCTCTCAGGCTAACGTTACAATCACAAGTGAATGGAACTAGCTACATGGCTTACCCTATGTACATACGCTCTGTCAGGCGGACATGCTAATCAGCTAGCAGGCTAATGCTAACATGTCAACAAGAAACACTGAAAGGACTTCTCGTTAGCTTGTAGGCTAATCATATCATAGAATCAGTCTTTAAACCTCCGAGTAACTGGTGCTTAGCCGGCAGGCTAATGACAGAATATAGCAGGCTAATCGTTTGCTAGGAGGGCTAATTAGCACTATTTGAATCTCTAGCTAAATGGATCATTCTAGCTAACGAAGCTAATTGTTAGCCTGTATCTGAACGTCACAGCCGGAGAATTGAGTAAAAGCTGACGATGAGTTTTTCTATTCAACTTTTTTTTTTTTTAATCTGAAATAATGTTCTAGCTCATAATTCAGATAAAGTGAAGTTTGCAGTAATTAAATAAATACTATGAATGACTTTTTCTTCTATCGCTTTTTTCTTGCAGAGCAGCTGAATCGATTCGCAGGCTTTGGAATCGGACTGGTCAGGTTGTAAATCTTTTTATAATCAATGAAGTTATAATAAAGTCATAATGAATGTTTTATTATGATTCCTATACAGTCATTGTGAGGACAGAGCTGTTAATCATCATCAGTCCCAAACTAATGTCTGATGAGCCTGACAGCGAAGATATTCAAAATCAATGTCCCTAAATAACAGTCTGTCTGTCTGCCTGTCTGCAGTCTGTTCACAGAGAACGTCCTCGCTCATCCCTGTATCGTCTTCCGCAGACAGTGTCAGGTATCAGCTCACCTTAATCTGTAACAAGGTTCATTGTTGTTGTATTTAATCTTTGTTTGAGTCACAAATGCTTTTACATATTTAGTTTATTAATACATAAAGTTATCTTGTTAAAATCTTCTCTCCTTTTACTGCTTTCTGGTGTCAGGTGAACTACCACGGCCGCTGTTACCACCTGACTCCGTTCAGTGCTGTCGCCGTCATGTACACTATCACCAAGGCTCAGGTGACGAATAATATTTCATTTATCACATTAAAATATAAACATCAAGATGTTGTCGTCATGGAGAATCAATCAGTGTGATCAGGTATCAATAACTTGTTGTTCAGGGTGTGAAGGCTCTGTGGAAGGGGATGGGCAGCACCTTCATCGTTCACGGCATCACGCTCGGAGCTGAAGGCATCATCAGCGAGTTCACGCCATTACCACGGTAACTGCTAACTGCTCACTGGACTGTAGTATGACTGTAGTTTGACTGTAGCATTACTGTAGTTTGACTAGTTTGACTGTAGCATGACTGTAGTTTGACTGTAGCATTACTGTAGCATTACTGTAGTTTGACTAGTTTGACTGTAGCATTACTGTATTTTGACTGTAGTATTACTGTAGTATGACTGTAGCATTACTGTAGTTTGACTGTAGCATTACTGTAGTTTGACTGTAGCATTACTGTAGTTTGACTGTAGCATTACTGTAGTTTGACTGTAGTATGACTGTAGTTTGACTGTAGTATGACTGTAGTATGACTGTAGTTTGACTGTAGCATGACTGTAGTTTGACTGTAGCATGACTGTAGTTTGACCGAGTGTTCTGTGTGCAGGGAGCTTCCTCACAGGTGGACGTGGAAACAGCTGGCTGGACATTTACTGCTGAAAGGGTCAGTTCACTTCTTCTACTGAATGATTGAAGTCATTTCTTCTTCTGCTGAATGATTGACAGACTTGTGGATGTAAACCCCTCATGTAGAAGCTCATTCACATTTCTGTGTGTTCAGTCTGAAGACTCTCTCTCTTCTGTGTCTGTCGGTCGCCCTCAGGTTAACAGCTGTGGTCGCTCTGCCGTTTTACTGCGCCAGCCTGGTGGAGACTGTTCAGGTCAGTATGGATTATTATTGATGATCAGGTTCAGCAGCAGCTCTGTGGGAACAATGTCTGTTCACTCTGAGAGACGTTCATGTGTCAACGACATGTTTTCTTTTTTTTTTTTTTAAGTATTTTTTTTTTTGGCCTTTTTTTATGGCTTTATTGATAGTTTTAGCTGGAGAGGTGACAGGAAACAGGGAGAGAGAGGGGGAGTGACACGCAGCAAAGGGACCCGGGCCGGGAGTCGAACCCGGGTCCGCTGCAGCGAGGACACAGCCTCTGTACATGGGACGCTGCTCTACCAGCTGAGCTAAACGGCGTCTCAACGACATGTTTTCATCGTCAGTGTGGTTAGAACTGATGTTTGACAGCGTGGAAACGATCTTTGCTTGTTTCAGTCAGAGTCGTTGATCATGTGTGATGATGTAACAGTAAAGATCTTGTTTATATGAAGCTTTGCAGGTTGTTCTATTGATAAACGATCTGCAGTAGCTGATTGGCCGTGCGTTGATTCTGCTTCCTATGTCGTCTCCACAGAGCGAGATCGTCCGGGACGACTCGTCATCCGGTCTGCTCGATTGTGTCCGTGAAGGTCTGACCCGGCTGTTGGGTGTCGGTGCTCCTCACAGTCGTCGTCTGCTTCCTCTCAGTTCTCTGCTACTTCCTACAGCGCTGCACGCCGTCCTGCGATACGCCATTGCCGCCTCCGTTCAGCGGGTGGCACTGTGGCTGCACCAGCGGGGAAGGAAGCAGCGGGTGGAACCCAGCAACCCGCTGGACGCCTACTTCCCCGAGCTGGCGGCGGCGTGGGCGGGATCTCTGGTGGCCGACATTGTGCTGTTTCCTCTGGAGACCGCGCTGCACCGCCTTGGCCTGCAGGGCACCCGCACCATCATCGACGCCACCGATGGCGTGGTAGGCGTGGGAAATGGCGGCAGCCCGCTGGTCCTCCCTGTCAACACGCAGTATGACGGCTTCTCCGACTGTCTCCACGCCATCCGCCGCAAGGAGGGCACGGCAGGGTTTTACCGTGGCTTCGGAGCGCTGGCGGCGCAGTACGCGCTGCACGGAGCGCTGCTGGCTGCGGCCAGGACGCTGCTGAGGCTGCTGCTGCTGGAGGGGCGGGGCACTTAGAGGACCGCTGCCATGGAGACCAGGCAGTATCACTTCCTGTTCACACATCAACCATCAGTCCACCATGACCACGAAGGATGAAGTGACATGAGTTAAACAGTGTAGAGCTCGACCTGAAGTACGACAACAGTCTGATCAGCTGATAGAAACACACGTCGACATCAACGCCAGCGAGTCGTCAATATAACTGATCACAAACATCTTAACCTGCGTTATGATCAAATATAGATTTAATGTCAGCACTGAAATCACCTGACACACACACACACACACACTCACACTGGTGACTGGATGAGACAGCTGATTGGTTGATCGAAGATAAATGATGATAAAATCATTAATATGTAATATATTTATGATAAATCATTATATGTTAATAACAATGAATATGAACAAACATAAATTAAAACTTCAGATGCGTCACTCCGTCAGCACTTCCACAGACACCATGCAACCGCTTGGCGGCCATTTCGTAATACCATAGCAACCATTACTGACCTGGCAACCAGCTGACGCTTCACCTCCTTCCTGCAGTCCACATTTAGCTCCAGGTCATGTTTAGCTTAGCTTAGCTTAGCTTAGCTTAGCTTAGCACAAAAACTGGGAGACTCTGAACATTCGTGTCACTTCCTGCCTTCAAACAAAATGTTGTTGTGCGTAACCATGGAAACGCTGTGTCACTTCCTGTTCCAGCATGAACTCATGATCCTGTGTTAAAATGATAAATGCCGAAAGCTGATTGGTCAGCCTCAGCTGCTGTGTATTGACCAGTGTGTGTGTGTATACCTGTCAGCCAACAAACCACTTCCTGTTTGTATAAAGTTGTAAAAATGAAATAAGTTCTATGTATTAAAAGTAAAGTAGCTTTAGATGAAATCATATTTGATGCATCGATATTTAAATCAAATCAGTGAAACTAAATAAATCAGTTGAAGCACAAACTGAACTGCTGTTGATTTTTTCAAAATAAAAGTTTGGAACTGAACAGTTTGAAAGTTTCCAACAAGTTTTTCCTTTTTAAATCTGCACGTGTTGGTTCTCTGTTGTCACGTTGAAACTTTGTTTTCGTCTGAAATAAAAAGAAGTGAGTGTTGAAGTGCTGCAGCGTCTGCGATGTCATCACTCAGTATGAACACATTAGTCGATCACATGATGTCAGTGTTAAAGTGTCATGTTCAGATTCTTCCGCTTTGTAAACTGAAAATTCTTTTTTACTGACACTCAGTTTATTAATATTTACAAGTTTGTTTTAATTTCAGACAGTTTCTTCATGATAAGTTTTTTTATTATCTTAAATAAATACATTTATAATGAAGAGAAGCAGCTTTATTTTATTATCATTATTCTCTATATCACATTGATTTTATTTTAGAGTTAGTTAATCAATATAGTTGTTATTTTCATGTATTAAAATATAAGTTTATCATGTTTTATTCTCTTAATATTTTGTCTCCTTCCTGTCGAAAGCAGATTTGGTCTTCAGGTCGGAACCTTCGTGTCGGTGGTCGTTGTTTCCAGTCGGACTCAGTTCCTCAGCCCCCTGCATGTTCTCTCTCTGCGCTCCGTATCTCCTCTGACTGCTTGTTTGTTTGTTTGTTTGTTTGTTTATCTTTTATCCGGTAAAATCCTCCGTTGTTACCGGACATGTCGGCTGGCGGCAGTCTCGCGGGTGGCGGGAGTTCCTTGTTCTCCGGGTTCCGGGTTCTGGGACTTTACTCCAACCACGTGCCGCACGCGCTCAGGTACCACAAGAAGCACCGGGAGTTTTACGTGGTGACGGCTGTCGGGAAATGTTTCCACACGTACAACGTAAGAAACTGACGTTGTTTATGTTTGTTTGTATGTTTGTGTGTTTGTGTTTACAACGCGTGTCTTCATGTCTCTGTGCGGCGCGTGTTTCGCCTCTGACGGCTTCCGTACAGCGTGTCAACATCAGCTGTCTGTGAGGATCGATTGATCTGAGATCTGAGACACTTATAGCTTTGTGTGGAAAAACAATATCCATTATATCAAAAAATCGACTTTAATAAATTCTCATGAAAATGGAGGTTTTAATTTTCTTGATTTTTCCACTTTCAATAACACTTCAAAATCAACTGGCTCAGACAATTTATCAGAAACCCAACATCAGTCTGGAACTTCATTCCTAACTATATATTTTCCAAAATCGGTGGCCTTAATTTTTTGTTACTCTGCACCTACAATATTGAAAAACTTCCCACAAAACTTTCATAAACAGATACTTCTCTCCTGGTCTCTGATTTATAAACATAACTTCACCCCTCATAGATATTATATTTGGAATAACAGGGACATGCTATACAAACACAAATCACTGTTCCTAGAGAACTGGTTCACACATGGCATAATTCTAGTTAGTCAGCTTTTCAAATCTAACAGCACATTATTATCATACTGAGGATTTTTAAATAAATATACACTTCCTATTCCTCCGAAAGAATATGCAATAGTATTTGATGCAATACCCTCTGGTGTGATTATGTTATTGAAAAATGTTACGTTACCTGAGTTTGACCCGTCACCTGTGGAGCCTGCACAGACAGAAGCTGGTCCAATCTGCCTCTCAGCAAAAAACCGCAACAACCGTACTGTACGAGCATAATCTCACATCATAACGTCAGTACTCCCAATGTCGTGTCATACTGGAATAATATATTCACAAACCTGATCTGTAAAAACATATGGTCCCTCCCCTACAAATATTTTATTACAAATAAAATCAAAGAAGTGTCCCTCAAACTCATCCATCGTATCTATCCCTCCAATCTATTTATGCAAAGATATAAAAAAGCCATCAGTGAACTCAGCTCCTTCTGTGAACAGGCTCCAGAAGATCTTCACCGTCTCTTTTGGTCGTGTCCTGACCTGCAGATTTTTTGGGAAAAATGTAACTACTTTCATCCGTCAACACATTGACAAAAACTTTGTTTTGGACTATCAAAGTGTATTGTTTGGTTTCTTTTCAGTCCCGTCTTCCCAGTTAGACCATTATATAATTAATTTAATATTATTTTTAGCCAAAGCTCATATCCATAACCGCAAACTCACTAATCAAATACTTTGTACTCACCGTCTCAAAAAGGAAATCAAACAATACATCAACATATCACACATCAACATTAGTCAGTCTGAAAATAAGTAAGCCATAAAGACTTTTATTCTCTTTGTTCTCATGTTATTGAAATGACTCTGAGTTTGCCTGAAATCTATTTACATTTGTCCTCTCCTGCACTCTGTGATGTTATGTAACTTCAATTTGCTGACATCACCCTAGTTTCATCTGTAACAGCCTCACTCCATATGATTATATCATGTCTGTCAACCACAATAAAATAAAGAGAAGAAAAAAAAAAAGATTGATCTGAGACACCTGCACAGTGTTTGTGTGTGAGTGTGCGTGTGCGTGTGTGATCAGTGTATCGATCAGAGCAGTGTGTTGATTAATTGTTGTATTGATTATTTTCAGGTGAACAGGTTGGGGATCGTTGCTGTCAGTGAGTACATTTGAATCTTTTTAAACTGAATTTACTCTGATGATGCTGCTGACAGCTCTGCTCTCTGATTGGCTGCTGTGCTCTGATGTAATGTGGTGGTTGCCTAGGTAACAGCCTTCCAGATGACATCAGCTGTGTGGCAGCAGACAGGATGTTGGTGTTCGCCGCCGCTGGACAACTCATCAGCGCCTTCGCCCGGAACAAAGAGGTTATTTTAGTTTGTAACAAGAAAAAGGCTGAAATTAATGTGACCAAACTCTAAACAAACAAATATATTTAAAAATGTGTTGTGATCATTTTTTTTTATTTAATAACTTTTGAGAAGTTTCTGTTTTCGAGGTTTTGTGTTTTTGGCTTTGATTGAATTTTGTTTTTTATTTTTTAAAGATGTTTTAATTTTCTTTCATCTTTTCATAAATTGTTTTTAGTTTGAATTACAGCGTTACTTGAGTAATAGTTAACAATGATTTTTGTACATTTTATAAATATTAAAATAATTGTCGGTCGCTGCAGTTTATTTTGAGATGTGATATATTCGCAAATTTTTTATACGAGATCTGTTTAAATGAAAAACATTTGAATTGAAAAAAACACATTTAGATTTGCTCTTGGTGCAGGTGGTGATGTGTTACCATGGACACAGCCAAGAAGTGCGTGTGCTGCTTCCTCTGGGTGATCAGCTGATCTCTGCTGACAGCGGTGGTGATGTCATCGTGTGGGATGTCCAGGGAGGAGGTGAGTGGGCGGAGCTTCACCTACACTTTCTTAATGCTTTGTCTTGTCCTGTTTCCCATCATGCTTTGCTTTCTCTCTGTCAGATGTTTACCTACGGCTGCAGTTCGACCCCGCCACCTTCGACGTGACAGCCATGATGCACCCGAGCACCTACCTGAACAAGGTGCTACTGGGAAGCTCCCAGGGTGCACTGCAGCTCTGGAACATCAAGACCAGGTTAGCATTTTAGCATCCAGGCTAACACTGTAGTTTGGTGGTTACAGTACAGATTTAGTACTTTATATGAGGTGGACGACCAGTAGAAGCAGTATTTACAGTAGCACTGTCAGTATAGGTGTAGAAGTACAGCTGTGTGTATTCTGTGTGGAGAAGTACTACAGTCTGAAGTAAAGATACAGTCTGAAGTAAAGATACAGTCTGAAGTAAAGATACAGTCTGAATTAAAGATACAGTCTGAAGTAAAGATACAGTCTGAAGTAAAGATACAGTCTGAATTAAAGATACAGTCTGAAGTAAAGATACAGTCTGAAGTAAAGATACAGTCTGAAGTTAAGATACAGTCTGATGTAAAGATACAGTCTGAAGTAAAACTACAGTCTGAAGTAAAGATACAGTCTGAAGTAAAACTACAGTCTGAAGTAAAGATACAGTCTGAAGTAAAACTACAGTCTGAAGTAAAGATACAGGCTGAAGTAAAACTACAGTCTGAAGTAAAGATACAGTCTGATGTAAAGATACAGTCTGAAGTAAAGATACAGTCTGATGTAAAGATACAGTCTGATGTAAAACTACAGTCTGAAGTAAAGATACAGTCTGATGTAAAGATACAGTCTGAAGTAAAGATACAGTCTGATGTAAAGATACAGTCTGAAGTAAAGATACAGTCTGATGTAAAGATACAGTCTGATGTAAAACTACAGTCTGAAGTAAAGATACAGTCTGAAGTAAAGATACAGTCTGAAGTAAAGATACAGTCTGAAGTTAAGATACAGTCTGATGTAAAGATACAGTCTGAAGTAAAACTACAGTCTGAAGTAAAGATACAGTCTGAAGTAAAGATACAGTCTGAAGTAAAACTACAGTCTGAAGTAAAGATACAGGCTGAAGTAAAACTACAGTCTGAAGTAAAGATACAGTCTGATGTAAAGATACAGTCTGAAGTAAAGATACAGTCTGATGTAAAGATACAGTCTGATGTAAAGATACAGGCTGATGTAAAACTACAGTCTGAAGTAAAGATACAGTCTGATGTAAAGATACAGGCTGATGTAAAACTACAGTCTGAAGTAAAGATACAGTCTGAAGTAAAGATACAGGCTGAAGTAAAACTACAGTCTGAAGTAAAGATACAGTCTGAAGTAAAGATACAGTCTGAAGTAAAACTACAGTCTGAAGTAAAACTACAGTCTGATGTAAAGATACAGTCTGAAGTAAAGATACAGTCTGAAGTAAAGATACAGTCTGAAGTAAAACTACAGTCTGAAGTAAAGATACAGTCTGAAGTAAAGATACAGTCTGAAGTAAAACTACAGTCTGAAGTAAAGATACAGTCTGAAGTAAAGATACAGTCTGAAGTAAAACTACAGTCTGAAGTAAAGATACAGTCTGAAGTAAAGATACAGTCTGAAGTAAAACTACAGTCTGAAGTAAAACTACAGTCTGAAGTAAAACTACAGTCTGAAGTAAAGATACAGTCTGAAGTAAAACTACAGTCTGAAGTAAAGATACAGTCTGAAGTAAAACTACAGTCTGAAGTAAAGATACAGTCTGAAGTAAAGATACAGTCTGAAGTAAAGATACAGTCTGAAGTAAAACTACAGTCTGAAGTAAAACTACAGTCTGAAGTAAAGATACAGTCTGATGTAAAGATACAGTCTGAAGTAAAACTACAGTCTGAAGTAAAACTACAGTCTGAAGTAAAGATACAGCGAAGTAAAAAGTGTTTGACTGAATATGATTTTCTTGTGTGTCTCAGTAAGTTGTTGTTTACGTTCCCCGGCTGGTCAGCAGGAGTCACTGTGCTGCAGCAGGTCAGTCACACACACACACACACACACACACACTCTGTTGGAGCAGCGCTTCAACGTTCAGATCCTTGATCCACTTTTTTTCCCAGACTCCCGCGGTAGACACGGTCGGCATCGGTACAGCAACGGGTCGCATCATTATTCACAACATCCGATTGGACGAGACGCTGATGAGCTTCACACAGGACTGGGGACCAATCAGCTCGCTCGCTTTCAGAACAGGTACAGGTGGTAGTCTCTCGTCCGCTGCATGCACTACCATTCATTCTCTCTCACCATATTCTCTCTCTCTCTCTCTCTCTCTCTCTCTCTCTCTCTCTGGCAGACGGTCCTCCCATCATGGCGTCTGGCAGTCCTCAGGGCCACATTGCATTCTGGGATCTAGATCGCCGCCAGCTGGTCACTCAGCAGAGACACGCCCACAGCACAGCTGTCGCCACAGCAACTTTCCTGCATGGTGAGCCGCTGTTGGTCACAAACGGAGCGGACAACGCCATCAAGGTGAGACACACACACACACACACACACACACACACACACACACACACACACAGACAAACGCACACAGACACACACACGCACAGACAGACGGAGCTGTTAGTCATCGTCTTTTGTTACACAACCTGCGAACACACAACTTGTGTCTGTTCAGAGAACCTGAAGGAGGTCGAGCTGCAGACTCACAATCACTACAAAACAAAATGAATGAATTAACAATAAAACTCTTTTTTTCTGCCAGTTGTCATCACCTGAATAAAACCTGCTCACTGGCCCCTCCGGGCTTCCGTAGTGATCCATCGCTGTCAGCTTTAGTTTTCTCTCCTCAGCTCGTCACAACAATATGTCTTTTTTCGCAGGTGTGGATATTTGATCAGGAGGGGGGCGGGGCCAGACTGCTGCGGAGTCGTCAGGGTCACAGTGCCCCACCCACCACCATCCATCACCACGGCAACGATGGAAAAAACATTCTGAGCGCTGGTAAATAAACAGCTTCATCATCTGCACACATGTCTTTACTGAAATAGTTTATAGAATCATTTTGTTTCATGAAATGTAACTTTTGATAACGATGATCTTTTTAACAGTTTAACTTTAACTTGCTGTTGAAGTTTGGATGTTTACTTGTTGTCCACGACATCATTCACGTTCTGGTTCTGTAAACTTGATGAACAGGATGTGAACGGAGTTGTTTTCTGCCCCCTGCAGGTCAGGACGGGACGCTGCAGTCCTTCTCCACAGTCCACGAGCGCTTCAACAAGAACCTGGGTCACGGTCAGTTCAGCCCTCCAACCAGACTCTGTTTAAAGTCGACATCTATTGCATGTCTGTCCGTCCTGGAAGAGGGATCTCCCCTCTCTGTGGCTCTTCCTGAGGTTTCTTCCATTGTTTTTTTTACCCTGTTAAAAGGTTTTTTTTTCCATCAACGTGAAGTTTCTCCTCACTCAAATCGAGGGTCTAAGGACAGAGGATGTTGTTCACTGTACAGACTGTAATATGGAGGACTAAACCTGAATTAAGTATAAATAAATAAATAAATAAATACATGAATAAATATATAAATAAATACAGGAATAAATAAATAAATGCTGAAATAAAGACTGCAAATTAGCTGAAGCTAGACGTCTTATATGCATCACATTTTTCCATTTTCTGTGGCAATGTTGTATGTGTCGTCCCTGTTAAATAAACATTAAAAATAAAAATAAATAAATACAGGAAAAAATAAATACAGGAATAAATAAATAAATGCTGAAATAAATTTATAAATAAATAAATAAAAGTGTAAATAAAAGAATAAATGCTTTATATTTATTTCTGTTCACCTACATTTATTTATTTCTGTATTTCTGTGTCCATATGTAAATGAGGAGGTAGGAGGTCCTAACCTCAGTCAAGAGCATGATTGGTCAAATCGGAGAGCCAGACAAAAGCAAACGATTCCTGATCTCAAGCCTCCCTCTCTGTAACGTTGTAAACAGCTCCAGTTAGCTTAATGGCCTCGACCAGTGTGACAGGTTAGCTGGCGTTCATTTTGACTTGCGAGGGTCCCAGATGTGCTGGTGGTGTGGTTTGAGAATCCTGTCTGGAGAGAGAGGGGTCCTCAGCCATGTCCACTAACCAGGAAAAACATTCTGCTCATCGCTCCAAGTCATGTATACGTGTATTCGTTTTGACGTGGCTTGAACACTTCTATCCACACGGAGAAGCCGGGGCTGCGACTTGCAAACCACTGCTAGACGAGCGCTACAGAGCACAAATCGTCCAAAAGTGCATGTTGTCGGTCTCATATCTTTGTCGTGAATGTCTGTACTCTTATACAACTCATGGGTGGAACAGTATTAAGCATTTGTTCACACCGAGCGGCTCGAGAGCGGCGTGGACACCGCTGTTAGCAGTTAGCTGCTAGTTAGCTTTTAGCTGCTCGCTGTAGCGCAGCGTCCAGGTTAACTTGTGACACCGGTTACCATCAGGTATTTCTTTTATTTACGCACTGCGTTCAAATGGTTACTTAAAGCCATCGTTCCAAGCCGCATACATCGTTATTAAGCTGAAGCTAAGTCGGTGTGAAAACTACACTGTCATACATTCTGCTGGTCAAACAGTCTGCAGAGTACGTTGACATCCAGCCCGAGCTCAGCGTGAGGTCAATCAGCTGTGGCAAATCGTGAGACGTCCAGATCAACCTGTGATGCAAACACCAGTAGCGACAATGGTTCATAGGAAAGCCCAGACATGTATCTCACTCTCGGTGGTAACATGTGTCAACAGTTAACCTGGACACTACGCTCTTAGCGCTACAGCGAGCAGCTAAAAGCTAACTAGCAGCTAACTGCTAACAGCGGTGTCCACGCCGCTCTCGAGCCGCTCGGCGTGAACAAATGCTTAATACTGTTCCACACATGAGTTGTTTGAGAGTACAGACATTCACGACAAAGATATGAGACCGACAACATGCACTTTTGGATGATTTATGCTCTGTAGCGCTCGTCTAGCAGTGGTTTGCAAGTCGCAGCCCCGGCTTCTCCGTGTGAATAGAAGTGTTCAAGCCACGTCAAAACGAATACACGTATACATGACTTGGAGCGATGAGCAGAATGTTTTTCCTGGCTAGCGGACATGGCTGAGGACCCCTCTCTCTCCAGACGGGATTCTCAAACCACACCACCAGCACACCTGGGACCCTCGCAAGTTAAAATGAACGCCAGTCAAATTCATAACTAAACCAGAGCTACATGAACAAATGTCAACAACTGCAGCTAACAGTTAGCTGAGCGGGCTTGCTGGTAGCCAGCAACACTCCTGTACAGTGAACAGGAATCAGCGCTGCTAGTAAGGCAGAAGTAGTGGACCCTCATCGAGCACACTCCTGTAACCAATCATGCTGTTGACTGAGGTTAGGACCTCCTACCTCCTCATTAAGATATCGACACAGAAATACAGAAATAAATAAATGTAAGTGAACGGAAATGTAGAAATGAATAAAAAGCATTTATTTATTTATTTATTCTTTTATTTATTCTTGTATTTATTTATTTATACATTTATTTCAGCAATTATTTATTTATTCATTTATTTATGCATTTATTTATTTATTTATACTTAAGTCAGGTTTAGTCCTCCATATTGTAAAGCTCATCGAAGCAATGTGATTTTGATTTGGGCTACATAAATAAAATTGATTTGATTGATTTGATTTGAAAAAGATGTGTTTATAAAGATGTGTTTAGCAGCAGAGCTCAGTCAGCTGCTTGATTAGAAAGCTGATTGGTGGATTGTGTTTGTCTCTGAAGTAAAATCCAGATAAAATGAATGGATTCTGGCTGAAACTTGATTTTCTGTGTTCAGGCTCCATCAACAAGAAGAAAGAGCAGAAGAAGAAGAAGGGGCTGTCCTACGAGGAGCTGCGTCTTCCTGCCATCACATCCTTCTCCTCCGGTAGGCGCTCCAACACAAACTGGACCGACACAGAACTTCATATAGAAACTGTCTGATGTAAACACGCCTCTCTGTTGATTGACAGCTGCTGCCCGTCAGTCAGACTGGGACGGCATCGTCGCCTGTCATCGAGGTCGACTAGCAGCCACCACATGGAATTACCAGCGGTGCACCATGGGAGCTCATCACCTGCAGCCACCGGTTACTCGCAGGGACAGCATCGCTACGGTAACGCCACTGTCTCACCTGTGTTTCTCACAGCTCCTCCTCCCACGCTCTCTAAGGGTCACCTGACTTCCTGCCTCTGTTTCCAGGCTGTGGCCATCACTTCCTGTGGCAACTTTGCTGTGATTGGCTCATCGTGTGGCCGCGTCGACGTCTACAACCTGCAATCTGGCCTGCACCGTGGTTGCTATGGCGACAACAATAAAGGTGTGTTCACCTGTTCTTGCCTGTGGTTGGTCCGTACTGTGTGTCTGTCTGTCACTGACCACGCCCCTTTTCTGTTAAGCTCACAGCGGAGCGGTGCGAGGCGTCGCCACGGACACCCTGAACCAGCTGTCACTCACCACAGGCTCTGATTGGCTGCTCAAGTTCTGGCGCTTCAAGACCAGGAAAGAGGAAGAGCAGCTGAAGCTAAATGCTGCACCAGCTAGCATGATGCTACACAGAGACAGGTAATTAATAGTTAGCATAATGCTACACAGTGACAGGTAGCTCACAGTTAGCATGAAGCTACACAGAGACAGGCATCTCACAACAGTATTGTTCTGTTTATTTTCTGTTAGTGGGATGTTAGCATTAGCACTGGATGACTTCACGCTGCTGGTGGTCGACATAGAAACCAGACGGGTCGTCAGGAAGTTTACAGGTCACCACGGAAACATCAACGACATGGTGGGTCCAGGAAAGCTTCACAGCTAACAAACTGCTAACAGTGTTCAGTAGAAGCTAGCATGCTAACAGATTAATTTTTTAAATCTCACGCTAACATTTCACTTCCTCAGACTTTCAGCCCTGATGGCCGCTGGCTGGTTACCGTGGCAATGGACTGCACCATACGTACATGGGATCTCCCCTCTGGATGGTAAGAGTGGCACAGCCCACTTGGTTTAATGCAGCTAACATTGGGATAACGTTCTCTTCATGACACTTGATTATTATAATTGATTAGCTCTGACTGTAAATGTTCTCTTCCTCTAACTTCTTCCACATTCTTCAACATATTGTCTCCATTCAAACATTAAATATTCATCTCAACTTGGACGGGACTGATATAATTTATATCTTTACGACTTCAGAGATATTCAGTGTTTCTTCTGAGTAAATGACAGAAACTCAAACTTTGTCTTCATTCAAAGTTTTATTCATTTTTTAAATCTCACTAAAACTTTTGAAAATATTAAACTAACATGAATCTCAGTCGAATCTGAATCACTTCTGACTTTTTTCCCTCCTTCATACATTCTCATAGAAACTGCTGATTGGGCCTGCTGCATTAAATACAAATTTAAATCACAAAGTGTGAACATTAATCCAAGTTTACCAGCACAGGTCCTTCTCTGCTGCTGCTGCTGCTGATGATGATGCTGATGATGATGATGATGATGTGATGATGGTGATGATGGTGGTGATGATACTTCTTTTTCTCTCTTTAGTCTCGTCGACTGTTTCCTGGTTGCCATGGCGCCAGTGGGCGTGTCTTTGTCCCCAACCGGAGACTTCCTGGTGACGACTCATGTCGACAGTCTGGGCGTCTACCTCTGGTATGAACCAATAAGTGTTTAGTTACAGCAGCCAATCGGCAGCCTGTGTTGACCTTTTATAAAGATTACATCACTGAACTGTTTGACTTGTCAGCAGACTTCTTGCAGCAGCCAATCACAGTGCATCTGTCCTCCCTCAGGACCAATAAGAGTCTTTGTGGACCTGTGGGGCTCCGCCCCCTCCCAGCTGACTACCAGCCAGCTGTGGAGACGCTGCCGGGGGTCACAGCGGACGAGTTGGAACAGGAAATTGCATCAGAGGAGGCTGATGATGCGTTCGAGTCAGCTGATCAATTGGGGGCGGAACTTGTGACTCTGTCTCTGATGCCGGAGTCTCGATGGAAAAGTCTCCTGCACCTGGACGTCATCAAGGTGAGAGAAGGAGGTGTGGCCAGAACTAACATGGAGGCATGACATGATGGCGTGGATTATTTCTCTGTGATGTCGTCTGAATGTACCCGTTGATTTAAATCTGACTATATTACCCTAATGTTGTGTTTGTAGAGGAGGAATAAACCTGCTGCGCCGCCTGCTGCTCCGGCTGCCGCTCCCTTCTTCCTGCCAACACTTCCTGGTCTCACCCCTCGATTCATGTCGCCAACGGCAACCGAACAGGAAACACAGGTTGAGCTTTTATTTCTAAAATCCTGTTTTATCTTGCTGACACTTGATGACTGTGTTGTTGTTGACTGTGTTGTTGTTGTTGTTGTTTCAGTCGA
>NC_044198.1:29894005-29921417 GCF_900880675.1 Sparus aurata | reverse complement strand
CTGACGCTTTATTTAAATGTATATAATGCACATAGCGTGCAGTCCTTTCTATATTATTATCTTTCTCTCATCTAAATCTTTTTCAGTGTTTTTAAGTCTTGTACTTATTGTACGTCTGTCTACCTGCTACTGTCACACGTGAATTTCCCCGATGCGGAATAATAATGTGAAAAGGTTTCAAATGAAAGATGTTCGTTAATTTATCTTGTCAAATAAGTCAAAGTTTATTTAGTTTTAATGAAGCTCTGTGTCATATTCACATCACTGTCATGTCTTTTGTCTTCGGGTTGAATGTTTCAGATTGCAACTGTGTAAGTTAAGTTTTGTTTTATTTTTTAAAGTTGCTGTATTTTAAAGAAAAGTTCTCACTGAGATTACAAGAATAAAACATTTATCACAAACAACTCTGTGTGTCCCGAAACGGACATTCTCCACCTGTCGGCTCTGTACTCCACCTGTTGCCTCTGTACTCCACCTGTTGCCTCTGTACTCCACCTGATGCCTCTGTACTCCACCTGTTGCCTCTGTACTCCACCTGTTGGCTCTGTACTCCACCTGATGCCTCTGTACTCCACCTCATGCCTCTGTACTCCACCTGATGCCTCTGTACTCCACCTGTTGGCTCTGTACTCCACCTGATGCCTCTGTACTCCACCTGTTGCCTCTGTACTCCACCTGATGCCTCTGTACTCCACCTGATGCCTCTGTACTCCACCTGTTGGCTCTGTACTCCACCTGTTGCCTCTGTACTCCACCTGTTGGCTCTGTACTCCACCTGATGCCTCTGTACTCCACCTGTTGCCTCTGTACTCCACCTGTTGGCTCATACTCCACCTGATGCCTCTGTACTCCACCTGATGCCTCTTACTCCACCTGATGCCTCATACTCCACCTGTCGGCTCTGTACTCCACCTGTTGGCTCTGTACTCCACCTGATGCCTCTTACTCCACCTGATGCCTCATACTCCACCTGTTGGCTCTGTACTCCACCTGATGCCTCTTACTCCACCTGATGCCTCATACTCCACCTGTTGGCTCTGTACTCCACCTGATGTCTCTGTACTCCACCTGATGCCTCTGTACTCCACCTGTTGGCTCTGTACTCCACCTGATGCCTCGTACTCTCCACCTGTTGGCTCTGTACTCCACCTGATGCTCTGTACTCCACCTGATGCCTCTGTACTCCACCTGTTGGCTCTGTACTCCACTGATGCCTCTGTACTCCACCTGTTGGCCTTGTACTCCACCTGATGCCTCTGTACTCCACCTGATGGCTCTGTACTCCACCTGATGCCTATGTACTCCACCTGATGCCTCTACTCACTGCCTACTCACCTGTTGCTCTGTACTCCACCTGTTGGCCTCTGTACTCCACCTGTCGGCTCTGTACTCCACCTGATGCCTCTGTACTCCACCTGATGCCTCTGTACTCCACCTGTTGGCTCTGTACTCCACCTGATGCCTCTGTACTCCACCTGATGGCTCTGTACTCCACCTCATGCCTCTGTACTCCACCTGTTGCCTCTGTACTCCACCTGATGCCTCTTACTCCACCTGATGCCTCATACTCCACCTGTTGGCTCTGTTACTCCACCTGTGGCTCTGTACTCCACCTGTCGGCTCTGTACTCCACCTGATGCCTCTGTACTCCACCTGATGCCTCTGTACTCCACCTGTTGGCTCTGTACTCCACCTGTTGGCTCTGTACTCCACCTGATGCCTCTGTACTCCACCTGTTGGCTCTGTACTCCACCTGTCGGCTCTGTACTCCACCTGATGCCTCTGTACTCCACCTGTTGGCTCTGTTGTTTGTTTTTCAAAAGCACTGCGCTGTGCTTTTATTGTGAAGGTCCCAGCAGGAAGGACTCGTCTTCTCCTCGGGTTGTTTTAAAGATGGCGGCGCCTCTAGACGCTGCGGACAGCTCGGTGTTTTTTCGCGCCGTTGTCTGGTTTTGCCGCCGTTAATCCCGGACAGAGAGCCTCGGTGATGACGTCATGGGGAGCAGGTTGACGTGCAGTGTTTCCGGATGCCTCGTGTGAACCGGACAGCCGTGCTGTCGCTGCTGATCGTCAGCAGCTCCGTGTTCCTGCTGTTCCAGCTGTATTACTACAGGAAGTACGTAAGCAAGGTGAGACACCGTCAACAACACAAAGCTTTTCAATAATCGATCAGCGGATTGATCTGTGGCTTCAGGCCGTGAATCTTTTATTGGAATTATGGTTAGATTTTAAAAATAAATAATTATAAGAAGTTCGACTTCCCAACCCATAAGTGGAAACATCCGAGGAGCACCTGAACGCAGCACGAGTGTCCCCTCACTGAGACCTCCAGCTCAGTCTGACTGTTGGGACCACGAGGACTCTCTGGAGACTCGCTCTGTAATCATCATGCTCATTAACACTTTACACTCCACAAGTCTTCTACAGAAGTGACTCCGCTGACGTCACTCAGCTCATTTAGCTATAAAACATAGAAACGTACACATGATGGCGCCTCGCTATCCTGAGGCTGTTCACAGCGCCACGCAAGAGTCAGTACACACGAACAACAGGGTCAGTACGGAGGCCTGACGGGGTCAGAGGTCAGTACGGAGGCCTGACGGAGTCAGAGGTCAGTACGGAGGCCTGACGGGGTCAGAGGTCAGTACGGAGGCCTGACGGGGTCAGAGGTCAGTGTGGAGGCCTGACGGAGTCAGAGGTCAGTACGGAGGCCTGACGGGGTCAGAGGTCAGTGTGGAGGCCTGACGGGGTCAGAGGTCAGTACGGAGGCCTGACGGGGTCAGAGGTCAGTGTGGAGGCCTGACGGGGTCAGAGGTCAGTGTGGAGGCCTGACGGGGTCAGAGGTCAGTGTGGAGGCCTGACGGGGTCAGAGGACAGTGAACACCACAGGCTAAAGCCCTCTGCTGACGACATAACAGTGAAGTTATCAGTTAATTACCCAGCATGCCTTTCTTCTGCAGCCTGGCCCTCACATCCTGAGTCGAACAGGTCACCTGACTGCCAACGACGTCCAATGGGTGAGTCAGCATCAAAATGCTATAAGAAGCCATGTGTTAGCCTCAACGTTAGCCTCAGTGTTAGCTTCACTGTTAGCCTCTCTGTTAGCCTCTATTAGCTTCTCTGTTAGCCTCACTGTTGGCCTCTATTAGCCTCACTGTTAGCTTCACTGTTAGCCTCACTGTTAGCCTCTCTGTTAGCCTCACTGTTAGCCTCTATTAGCTTCTCTGTTAGCCTCACTGTTAGCCTCTCTGATAGCCTCACTGTTAGCCTCACTGTTAGCCTCTCTGATAGCCTCACTGTTAGCCTCTCTGATAGCCTCACTGTTAGCCTCTCTGTTAGCCTCTCTGTTAGCCTCACTGTTAGCCTCTCTGTTAGCCTCACTGTTAGCTTCACTGTTAGCTTCACTGTTAGCCTCACTGTTAGCCTCACTGTTAGCCTCACTGTTAGCCTCTCTGTTAGCCTCACTGTTAGCCTCTCTATTAGCCTCACTGTTAGCTTCTCTGTTAGCCTCTCTGTTAGCCTCTCTGATAGCCTCACTGTTAGCCTCTCTGTTAGCCTCTCTGTTAGCCTCACTGTTAGCCTCACTGTTAGCCTCTCTGTTAGCCTCATTGTTAGCCTCTATTAGCTTCTCTGTTAGCCTCACTGTTAGCCTCTCTGATAGCCTCACTGTTAGCCTCACTGTTAGCCTCTCTGAACCTGCTCTGTCTGGTTTCTGTAGCAGACCGTGAAGAAGTTTCTGGCGTTAGCTCAGCGCTTCAGGCTGCCGTTGTTCCTCGCTGACACCGCTGCACTGACGCTTCTCTCCCAAGATGCTTTGCGGCAGCGCGACAGGCTGGTGCGTGAGCCGCACTGCAGCTTTCTGTGCACTGGTCGGCCAATCACATCCTTCGCTCTGCATGCCAACCTTTGGAAGTATGATGTAAGTGATGTGTTCATGGTCTCAAGACAGTGTGAAAACATGTCATCTATATTTTGTAATTGTTACTAGCTGTGAAGTGTTTGTCTTTTCTTTATCAACTTTATTTTGATTTTAAATAGATAAATACATCTGCAGAAAGTGTCTCTATATTCTTTTGTTTTGGTCAGCCTGGCCTCCTATTGGCTGCGCAGCAGAAAGGCTTTGACCTGCTGGAGCTGCGAGGAGAGGACCCACGATTGGCCAGTCTGGACACCCTATCAGGAGAGGAGATCCCCCTCCACTTCCTGTTCCGCCTCCATGGCCACGTCGTCCAGGTAAGTGGGGCTGCATCCAGCCTCCAGGAAGTGGGTCGGGGTTTGAAGCCAGTTTTTGTAGTGGCTGAACTGTGTAACTACAGCGTCACGTACGCCCTGCAGCACAAAAAGACTTTCCCATAAGCTCACATTGTGAAAGAAGAGGCTGTAAAATGGTGAATACATCGTTTTGAGCGTGACAACCTCCGAGACACGACACGTTTCCTTTCAGCATTTGATCCAATTGGTCCAATACCATTTGGAAAATCTAGAAGAGCTGTACGATAAACTTATTTAATCCTCCGCACAAAGCGATCAAGCGTCATCTGATGGTGCAGGGGCGCCCATTAGCTCAGTTGGTAGAGCAGGCGTCCCATGTACAGAGGGTTCGAATCCCGGCCTGGGGCCCTTTGCTGCGGGTCACTCCCCCTCTCTCATCCGTTTCCGGTCATCGCTGAAGTTGTTCTATCGATAAAGACATACAAAGGCCAAGAAACATCTGGTGGTGCCGTTTCAATAAAGAAGGTATTTGGGATGAGTTTTCAAAGGACATGATTTTCAACAGGTTGACCCGCATTTTATAAATCTTGTGAGACCCGTGATGTTGGTGGAAAAATGTCATTTTTCAGGGTTAGGAGCAGACAGTCACTGCCATATTGTGTTTTCTGCTGTGTTTTATCTCAGGCTGTTTTATGTGTTTTGTTCCAGGTGGTGTTCCTGTACGAGCGGAGTGGCAACTACCTTTGGCACGGAGCGTTGCGCCTCAAAGCTAACATGGACCGAAACTTCGCTCCCTTCAAACTGCTCGACTACGGACGCCATCCGGGAGCGTACGACAGGTGAAAGCCTATGAAAGCAGGACGAGCCCCAAAATCTGATGTGAAACGTCTGAATAGTGTCGACGTGAAGAGAGTCACACTCTCTCATCAGCTTTATAGATCTACAGACATTTAGATCTATAGGTCTGTAGATCTAAACGTCTGTAGATCTAATCTTGGTTAAACACAATAATGAACTCTATCAGACTCTAACATCTGATCTGAGACATGTTGTTATCTGATTTGATGATGATTGGAACAACACGTCTGGGTTTGTTGTGTGCGGTCGCCCCCTGCAGGCCGGAGCTGGTCCTGACGGTCCTGGACGGCCTCGACATTCGAATCCCTCGCAACATCTCACGTTTTCTGAACGAGCAGCAACACGCCCACTTCCTGGAGTGCCGTTACCGTGACGCCCGCAACTTCCTGCAAGTGAGATACAACAATGGGCTTTTATTGTGAAAGGGGGACATAAAAGAGGAAGTGAAAGAGAAAAATGAATGAGTTATTTTAATAACTCAAATGATGTCAGAAAAGTATAAATGAAATGATAAAAACAGTTGAACAAAACTTTGAATAATAAATGAAATAATGAAATAAGAATAAACTAAAGGTCAAAATGTTTCTCACTTTGATACAATTATAAAACAGAAACAAAAGAGGTGATTACTGACAGAACTCTCTCTCTCCACTGTGTGTGACTGCAGCTCTACCCCGACGACTCGTCTCCAGAGGCGCTCGACTTCAGGAGGAAAGTGAAGTCTCTGCTTCACCTCGCCGCTCGAACACTCGCACGCCTCGACATCCCCTTCTGGCTCAGCAGCGGCACCTGTCTGGGTAACACGCCGAGCGTCAGCGATGCGCCGAGTGTCCACAGTGTGACCACATGCTAATTTAGTAAAATTCCACGATTCTCGATACCAATTTCGATACCATGGAAAGAAAAAAAAGGATTTTCTAAGATTCCATGTACTCGAACTTGGAACATGAATTTCTTTATTAAAATAGCAAAGAAAGAGCACAAGTATAAGCCGCAAGCACCTGCATGCCCTGCACATCGGCTCCAGCCCGCACGCACACACACACACACACACACACACACACACTTAATAGTAGATGCAGTCATTTGAAGTCACAGGCAGGTGGTGGCAGCCAGTTCATTTTAAAACATTAACATAAAAATCAGGGCTGTCTAACAATTTTTAAAAAAGCAAAGAATGGGAGAGCAGCACAGCACCTGTTTTAAATTGCAAATTTAACTCCAAATGTTCTATACCAATGATCAATTAGGAAGCAACGTTCAGTGTGGTCGTGGTGAAATTGCAGCTCTGTCACTCACAAATCGTCTTTTACATCGTAAAAATAGTTTTTTGGGGGGGTAATCATGTTTTGACAAACCAATTGCATATTAATTTGTAACTATATTAAACTAAGATATTCTGTGAATGTTGCTAGTATTGACACGATACTTGCAGGAGACATGCTCTCTTTCTCTTTCTCCTAACTGAGGCTGCATTACTACGAGGTGGCTAGTGCTATAACGGTAGTGCTAGGCTAATGTTAAAACTACAGCATAAGCTACGTTCGTAACATAAGCCATAACAAATATGTCCACCATCCCAAACATCATGTAACATGTATTTCAGTACGACATATTTAAAAACAAAACAAAACAGAAAACGTTCATCCTTTGGATGTTGTTAATATGAATCAGGACTCACAATGAATTCTTTAAACAAATCCGGATGACGGTCTTTCAGATGCTTTGCTAAATTGGAAGTATTACTTCCCCTGGTCTGAAGACCACGGTAGCATCGTTTTCAAAATGGCTTCTGCGGCTGAATAAAAACGCCACGGTCATCTGCCTCGAGGTGGGGCTCTTGCTGTTGCCATCTTCCACAGGTGATTTTTGTGTAGTTCCACTTGTTCGTGACCTGCTACCTCTGAATGTAAGTATTGACTGGAACACTCTGAGGCGTATACTGCCCCCATCAGTTCCGGAGGGGGCGCAGCACAATTCTAACACTGGAATTGGTGCGAGCAGTAGTTAAAAATATGGGCATCGTCAGTGTTTTGACATTTTAGAATTGAAAGGTATCGCAAGTATCAGTTCTCGTGACATCCCTACCAGTAGCATCATCATATGATATCCTGTAGATGATGTGACCCTCTCGCTGTCTCTCTCGCCCCCTGCAGGCTGGTTCAGGCAGTGCAGTATCATCTCATACAGCCGTGATGTCGATATCGGGATTTTCGTTGTAGACTTCAATCCGGACATGGTCGCAGCATTCAGGGACGCCGGCCTGTCCCTCAAACACAAGTTTGGAAAGGTGATAACTTTGTTTTCTTCTTTCTTTAATTTTGAGAGTCGAGGTCGGATTTATCATCCGCTTCAGCTGCAGGATATCTGGGCCAAGACTTCCTGTTCTGTGTGCCCGTCACTGTTTACAGTACAAACTTCAGTGAAGGAATGAAGCGGTCTTCATCTTCATTTATTTTGAGTTTCCTGTCTTCATTTATTTCACCAGTGTTTTACTACGAATACTTTTATTGGCACTGTGCTGACTTTGTGAAGCAGGTATTTTATTTTGAAGTGGGTTTTTTGTAGTTGTTGTTTCCTGTATTTTCTTGTGATGGTTCCGGTCCAGAGGATCGGTTCTTTTAACTAGCCTCCTCCCCGACGAGCAGGGATTATACAGAATTGATCAGCCGCAGTGCATGCTGGTTATATTTGTGTCTGACTAATGGAAGCACCTCCTGATCTAAATCTAACAGTACTCAACTATATGACGTATGAAGTTGTATTTCCTCTGATGTGATGTTTGTGTAAAAGAGTTTTATTACTCTGTATGTAGTGTCATAATGAACAACAGCTGAAAACTGTACGGGCTGATCAATGAGTCTGATCACATTTAAATTGGTCAGATCAGATCTGACAGGATGTGACTTCCTGTACAGACTGAAGCTCGCACTCTGCTGCTGCCGCGTCCGCTATCCAGCTGAGCAGTGCATTCTGGGAGAGCATGGTGTTCCCAGAGACAGCCGTCTCCACTGGAGCTCCTGACACATAACAATCAGCTTTAACTTTGTAGAACTATGAAACTGAACATCAACATGACGTCAGATTCTGCAGCTGTTTTCGTTTCCAGACAAGCTGTTGTCATGGGAAACGACATCCTGTGGACACAAACCGATTCATTTTGAAAGTGTGTATTTTATTTTGAAAATGTTTGTTTTATTTTGAAATGCAGGTTGAGGACAGTCTGGAACTTTCCTTCCTGAGTGATGACGTCAAGCTGGATGTTTTCTTTTTCTACGCAGACGGAAACGTGGTGTGGAACGGAGGCACGCAGGCGAAGAGCGGCAAAAAGTTCAAGTTAATAAAACTTTATTGATATTGACAGTCAGATCAGCAGCAGTGAGGGGGCGTTAGGGGCCACATAAGAAAACTTTATTTATAATGACACCTGAAACATTAAACACCTGAAAGATGTCAACACAAAGTTGTTAAAGAGTTTCTCTTTACTGCAGGTACATCTTCCCGCGGTTCTCGCTCTGCTGGGCGGAGCTTCTGGAGCTGAAAGTTCGTGTTCCCTGTGAAACACTCGATTACGTGACGGCGAACTATGGAGACACCTGGAGCATCCCGCTCAGGACCTGGGACTGGAAGACGTCACCGAGCAACGTGCAGGAAAATGGGGTGTGGCCTCCAGCCGAGTGGGCGGAGCTTATCCAAGTTTACTGACAGCAAATGACTGAAAATTAATTCAACACTAAAACTACAAATAAAGACAAAGTGAAAAGAACAAGAGGAAGAGATCTGATTTGTTAAGAAGAGGTCTGTGACGTCATCATGACATCATCATTATAAATCATCAGTATTGATGGCTGACTGCCTCCACCAGACTCATTCTGCTGTTACCTGTAATGACCTCAGAATCATGTTTAGAATCAAATGAAACGTCATCAAACATCAGCTGTTACGTCACCACACATTTAATAATTCCGGTCAGCTGCGCATCAGAGACCTCTCCGCCAGACTCTGTTCATATTTTCGTCATTTTTACTCTGAATGGAACTCGACTGTTTCCGGTCCTCTCGCTCAGTTCGTCAGTGTTCAGTGAGTCTGGGAGGGTGACGTCACTCCGCCGCCCCCTCTCGCTCCCGCTCCTTGTGGACCACGAGCCCCTTGCTGATCAGGTCCGGGATCTCCACGGCGAGCCACGGTCCGAGTCCCAGCGCCATGAGGTGCGCCAGGCCGAAGCGTGGCGCGTTCCGGGCCCAAAGCGGGGCGAAGTGGTCGGTCAGGCAGATCCTCCCTCCGCGGTACATCTTCGCAGTCTTCCCGTCCAGCTCCGGGACCGCCACCTCCGGCGCCGTGGCCGGGTACGTCACCGGGATGTCGAACTCCAGCCGGAACTCGTAGCGCAGCAGCTCGTGAATGAACCAGCAGGTGCCGGACCAGCGCGTGCCGTCTGGGTTGGACTCGAGGCGGAACCAGTCGTTGTCGGCCGCCTTGTTCTGCTCCACAAAGTGGATCAGCGCCTGGTACTCCTCCTTCAGCCGCTGCGGCCACAGCGCGCCGTCCCGCGGGCCCGCGTGCGTCTTCAGCAGCGGGATCTGTGACACGGCCCTGCGCGTGGCCTCGTCCGCCATTTTGTCTCCAAACGGAAATAAGTTTGTGTTTAAACCGAGTCCGAAGTGAAACTGTTCGGTTCGGGTCCACTCAGGTTGCCTTCAGCTCTCATCTGAGTCCTGACGTGGACTTCCGGTTTTACACTGCACGGAAGCTGCTCCAGCATGAAGCACTTCCTGTAGGAGATTTTCAAAACAAGACTCCGACCTTTTTTAATCTGCTGCCGTTACTGATTACTGGTTACTGAGTTGTTTTCAATAAAAACATTCAACACAATTTTGTATTTATGTCAGGTTGACGTGAATCTTCCAGAGAAGGATGAGCACGTGACCACTGGACTAATACTACATGTCAACAATAATCACAGATCAATACATATTCTGAATATTTGAAGTGGTTTCTAAGTACAGCTGTTTCATATTTATTGATGGATGATTCACTCCAGAAGTGAGTGACACACACACACACACACACACACACGTTGTTGTCATGTGCTCAGTAAATAAACATGTTCTTCTGTTCAATGAAATTCTTCCTTTGTTGTCCACAGAATGCCAAGATATACATACATCTGAAATATACAATATAGATGTAAATAATAAAACAAAATTAAATGATGAACGGGCCCTCGCAGTCCACGCGTGCCGTCGGGGCGTGCTGCCGTCGGGGTGTTCCACGTAGATGTATTCAGGGTAAGACCCTCTACATGTTTGAGCAATTTGGAGTAGATGGCAAATTTTATGTGGAAGTTATAATGAGTTGATGGTTTTATGGCAAGGCATCAAAATGGATCACGCCACCAGATGTGACGTATGTGAAAGCTTTTGATAAGTTTTGTCCACAGATGCTACTTGCAAAGTTTGGTGCAAATCGGTGAAATGGCCGAGGAGGAGTTGGGAAAAGTAAGAGTATAATTTTTTCACAGAGCCTTAGTGGCTCATGGGGAAGCAGTCACCCGAGTTTCAAGTCATTCGGACAGACCGTTGTGGAGATATCCAACACTTTTTTGAGCAAAATGTACTACAGCAAGTTGTTATTTAAAGGGATAGTTGGTGTTTTTTGAAGTGGGGTCATATAAAGAACATATCTATAGTGGATCTGTTTCCTGCCGTAATCAGCGATCAGCGCAGACTCAGTTTGGAGAAGCAGAGAGCTGCTCCAGCCCAGACGCTCAGCTTTGTACTGCAGTGAACAGAGTCCAGAGAAAAAGAGAAATTAACCACCTAAAACAAGGCTCACCTGAAAACATCTACATCAGGTCAAGTGTACGTTGTATAGGTAAAATTCACACCGCTTTACATCCCCGTCAGACCGCGCTTTCTTTTGGCACTACATTTTCTCAGCCGTAGAACCTCCGTATCCCTACGCATCATCGTAACTGGGCAACAGCTGATCTGCGAGCGGCGGAACACAGCGCGAGGCCCAGCTGCTGGACGAGAGGTTTACTGTCGATAAAAACGAAACTTAACTCTCCAAATCCTTCCGCATTGGCGCTCATGCGTAGGGATACGGGGGTTCTGCGGTTGAGAAAATGTAGTGCCAAAAGAAAGCACGGTCTGACAGCGATGTAAAGCGGTGTGAATTTTCTCTATACAACGTACACTTGACCTGATGTAGATGTTTTTAGGTGAGCCTTGTTTCAGGTGGTTAATGTCTCTTTTTCTCTGGACCCGTTCACTGCAGTACAAAGCTGAGCGTCTGGGCTGGAGCGGCTCTCTGCTGCTCCAAACTGAGTCTGCACTGATCAGCTGATTACTGCAGGAAACAGATCCACTATAGATATGTACTTTATATGACCCCACTTCAAAAAACACAAACTATCCCTTTAATATCTTGAGTATTGTTTGGAGTATAAAATTATTTGACTAACTTTTTGCCATGAGGGTCCACAGATGCTGTGTGCAAAGTTTGGTGCAAATCGGTGCAATCGCCTGAATCCAAACGGTAGGCGGAAATGGGCGTGGCCTATATCACAAGATTCAGCACAATTCAGTGAACGCGTGGATATAAGGTTTGTGAATGTGCGACAAAAGTTGTAGTGGCGAAAACAGTTTAGATGTTTTCCTTTAACCCGTTATGTCCTATTTTCCTGTGTTTGTGCCACCTGGAGAATGCAGGTGATGCAGTCAGACTCGCAGCTTGTGTCCAAAAACATCCAACGAGAGAGAGTTTGACTTTTCACTGTTGCCGGTACTTTATTGTAAATAAAACGAAATGCAAAACAAAATGCAAGAGGGTTTTAAAGCAGGTGTCAGAGGCGCAGACCCGGTGCACAGCCGGCTCACAGACTGAGGTCAGTGACGGTCTCTGCTGGCCCGCCTTCTCCCCGTCGCGCTCGACCAGCAGCCCTTTTAAAAGGTAGCACCGTCACCACCTGTTGAAGGTGCACACTCAAAAAGGAAAGCAAGTCATGCAAAACATAAAAACTTAAATATGGCTCCTACAAAAGTTATGAGCCAAAACGCACTTTCCTTGATTGTAGCGCCACCTAGTGGTGGACATTGAGGACGACAAGAGATTAGACAATTTTTCGGCAGGTGTGACTTATATTCCAAGTTTGGTGAGTTTTGGGGAATGTTCAGACCTGCTCGACCTGCTCGGGCCCTAAAAATGAAAACAGTGCAAATCTGATTTGTGTGCAGTTACACACGTGCAACAATGTAAACAGTCTCCTACCTGCTCCAACACACACCTGCTGTATGTCTGTCAGGACAACACCTCATGCGTCAGTCGCCCCGTGTTATCCAACATGGTATCGTATGTGTGTGCGGTGTGTGTGTGTGTGTGCGCGCGCGTGTGTGTGCCGCTGCGGTCCGACAGGTGGCGCCACTTCACCTTCACGCTGTTTGTAAATCAGCAGCAGAAGAAGAAGCTACAACAACAGTCTCGGCGGCCATTTTCCTCGTCCGGCTGCCTTCAGGCTGACGCTTTCTGATTATTCCGTGTTTGAATTAAACAACTAAATACGGGTTTACCTGTAGTTACCTGAGCGCGAGACAGGAGCACGTCACGGCTGCTGTGATGGCGGCCGACCGGCGCGAGGACAAAGGTGAGGCAGAGCGAGCTGCTTTGTTAGCAGCAGTTAGCTGTTAGCATTAGCATGTGCGCTATTTTTGTTCTGTGAAGCACTCGTTGTTTCAGCTGCGAATCGATCATCTTCGGCACATCGATACGTTATTAATAAGTGTGCTAGTCAGCGAGTGACTCGTTCTCAGGTGAGTCACCGACCTGCAGCAGCTGGGACGTGTTTTCTCTTTCATTCATCATGGCGGCTAACGCTCACTAATCGATCCCTCTATCAAACTCTGCTTACTGGAATTGATGACGTCTCTATAGCTACACATCGATAAGGTGTCGTCGGTCAGAATCTCAGTCATCAGATATCAATATTACGTGTTTCATTCATTCATTAATATCAAGTTAGCATGTGTTCTGATAATATGGCGATGAGAGCTGATCAGCTCATCGATCACATGGTCAAATATGATTCTCATGATGAGAACTGCAGTTTATGGATCAATATGGAATGTGTGACAACGTGATCAATGTTTTAAGTGAATCATGGATCTAAAATCACGTCAGTATATTAATTTTGTGTCGTTATATTACAACATGCGATCATTTAAAGGGTTGTTGCTGAATGTTCACAGCCTTCACTGTGTGAACCACATGTTGGTTCTGTGTTGGTTCTGTGTTGGTTCTGTGTTGTATTCTTGTCATTCTGTCGCCAACACTGGATTCACATCGGATCCGTCAGTGCAGTGAAACACAGGTTTCCCTTTAACGCGGATGTGTTTTGGCTGCAGGTTTAAATGAGCTTCACAGTCCTGTACACATCATGTTAGCATGCTAATGCCTGCCTCACAGAGCTGCTAGCATCACAGTAGACTTTATGTTCCCGGTTTGATTTCATGCTGCTGTGACTTGTTGAGTGAGAACAGTTTGTTGTTGTGGTTTCAGACGGCGAGCTGAACGTTCTTGAAGATCTTCTGACTGAAGCTCCGGATCAAGACGACGAGCTGTACAACCCCGAGACAGAGCGAGACGTCAGTGACAAGAAAGGTACAAGTACATTACAAATACTACAAATTATACTGCTGATGCTCACAGTAAGTCATCTGTACTTGGGTGTGATGTTTAACTCTGCGCTCTCTCTATCAGGAACAAAGAGGAAGAGTGAGCGTTCTGACAGCCAGGACCTAAAGAGACTCCGACCCTCATCGTGCCATGCCCCCTCCAGGTCCTCCTCCACCAATAAGAGAGCTCCGGGTCCACCTCTCTCATCCTCCTCCTCGAAGAAGGTGGCATCCAGCCCCCGCGGACGCCACGCTGCGGCCACCACCAGCAGCTACCGACACGAATACTACGAGGAGCGAAAGGGGCGGCGAGGAACTCGAGAACCAGCGAGAAGCCGTGTAGGAGAGGAAGTACGACGCCGAGAGTCTCAGAGAGGCCTGGAGGGTCTGAGCCAGGTATTCATCATACTATTACTCATTAATAACACTAATGATAATAGTGCTCACAATGCTAAGTGTGACTGAACACTAACTTTATAGTGACGTCAGATAAAAACTACCGTACAGCCAATCAGCTTCCAGTTTAATAGCCAAATATGTTTATTTTCTGTTTGCATTCAGAAGCTGCGACGTGACGAACGGCGAGTAAGCCCCTCCCCCCACGAGGATGAGAACCAATCGGAGGAGGAGGCAGCAGCAGAGTATGGTTCAGAACCGGGGTCACGAAGCTCCTCCCCTACAGCCTCCCATGTAGAGGAAGAGGAGGAGGAGGATCAAGAGGAGGAAGAGGAGGAGGAGGAGGAAGAAGAAGAGGATGGCATGGAGGAAGAAGACGAGGAGGAAGAGGAGGAAGGAGAGAAGGAGGATGAAGAGGAGGAGGATGAGGAGTATGAGCGTCGTGGCGGTGAAGGGAATGACTACGACACTCGCAGCGAGGCCGGCGACTCACGCTCCGCCTCCTCCGTCAGTTTCTCTGATGACGGCGAATCTGTGCACTCAGGCTCCGCCTCCGAGGCCTCAGGTAACCATGACAACAGTTTTTCTTAATTCTGACCCACTCCAAAACCTACCGGGCACTTCCACTTCTGTCATCCAGTTAGTTTGAGAAGTGGAAACTAAGTTTAACTGGAGAACACAGACGTCTGTAGCTATGAGTTCATTCTGTGCTCTTATTTTGAAAGGTTCGGAGAAGAAGCGGGAGAAGCTGTCGTCGTCGGTCCGAGCCGTTCGCAAAGGGATGGAGAGTAAGGCGCTTAATATTATATACTAACGGGCTGTGATCAAGGAGACGTTGTCAGAGACATAGTCAGATTACTGCAAGTTTAATGTAAAGTAATCAGATTACAGTCACTTTCTGTGTTTTCAGATATGTTGAACTTTGTTGTCCCTGCAGGAAAGTTTGTGATCTGTCAGGATCCGAGCAGTAAGCTGCGATACATCCTGCGAGAGGCTCGATTCTTCCTCATCAAGAGCAACAACCACGAGAACGTCTCGCTGGCTAAAGCGAAGGTTAGCTCGTGTTTACAGGTTGTTTGTTGTTGTTGTTGTGTTGATGTTGTGTTGATGTCCGGTCTAATGAGAAGCTCTCTGTGTGACGCTCAGGGTGTTTGGTCCACGCTTCCTGTCAACGAGAAGAAGCTGAATGCAGCTTTTCGCTCTGCTCGGAGCGTCGTCCTCGTCTTCTCCGTCAGGGAGAGCGGCAAATTCCAAGGTCATTATCACACGTTGCTCGTTAGCCCTTCCTCCTCTTCTTCCTTCATTAGTTCCAAAGATTTAAATTCATCAGCCTTTTTCGCCTTGTCTGCTTCGTCTTCAGGTTTCGCTCGTTTGGCTTCAGAGTCTCACCATGGCGGATCACCAATCCACTGGGTTCTTCCTGCCGGCATGAACGCCAAGATGCTGGGCGGAGTCTTCAAGATTGACTGGCTCTGCAGGTAAACCTGAGTGTGTGTGTGATCGTTACTGCCACATGTCTCTGACACGTCTGTCCCAAATCCAACGACAGAACTACAAACCTACTCAACAGCCACACAAGTCTTTGGTTTTATTGTGGTTCTTTAGCTGGATTCAGAATCCTCTTTGGACTGAATGAAGCTCTGCTGTCTCCAGAGCTAACGTTAGCCTGTCTGCCCTGCTAGCTTCACGTTACTAAATGAACCCTTGAATCCTTCGCCCTCACACTGTCTCCACCCGGCCAACATGGCTGTGATGTGTGTGCAGTGTTGGGGAAACTACTTTGCAAGCGTAACTTGTAAAACTATATGTAGTTCAGCCTGCAGCAGTTTGAACTACATTTCTACCCCTGGAGAAATGTAGTTTGTAAAACTACTGCTAAAAAAAGTAGCTTTAGTAACTACTTCTACTCATTATACTCATTTAACTCAGCGTTAAATAAATCAATATGGTGTATGTGAAACAAAATTATAATAGCCTACAAAAAATTCACATGCCGGAAGAAATATGCCTCTGAACTCGAGAGGAAAACGTTTTTCGGCTTGCAGGGCTCACATGTGAACACAGGTCGTGTCTGTAGATGCATCTATATCCAACATGTACATGCTCAGATATGGCCGATGTTGGGCTGGTGTGTTCGGGGGCTCATCGGTGGTAGCGAGAGGGCACAAAGACCCGCCCACTCTGTGAAGCATTTGAGTGCTGCCAGGGCGAGCCAATCAGAGGCAGCGTTGGCTTGGCATGTCACAACATGTTTCATGCCTTTTTTCAAAGTAAAACAAAATAAATTTACATTATATAGTTCGTTTTTAAATAGAAAATAGTTCATGTTATTTGTCAGAATTGTAGTTTGTAAATTGAGTAGTTAAACCAAAAAAATTACCCAAAAAGTAGTTGAGTTACTTGATGCAGCATAAAATATGAATGTAGTTTAACAACCAGCAAGCTACAGCAAATTGTAGTGAAGCTGTGTAGTTCAACTACATGTAGTTTACACTGTGTGTGTCTGCGAGGCCGCTGAGGCATCGAGTCTCTCCTCAGCTCAGACTGTCAGCTGACGCTGGTTAACAGTCTAAAAGCTTCTTGGCGTCCCTGGTCACTTGTTACTCTTTATAAATGTAAATGTTGTGCAGGTTTTCACACAGATTGTTTTTCCAGGAGAGAGCTTCCGTTCACTAAGACGGCTCACCTGTCCAACCCCTGGAACGAACACAAGCCCGTCAAAATTGGACGTGACGGACAGGTGAGCCCGCTTCATTTCTTCTTCTTCTGTTGTCTTTTTTTTTTTGTTGCATTAAAATTATTATTTTTTGGTTCAATATCTTTCAGGAGATCCAACCGGACATCGGCGCTCAGCTCTGTGCCCTGTTCCCATTGGACGAGAGTGTGGATATCCACCAGGTGGCTCGTCGCGTTCGTCACAAGCGTCGGACGCCATCAGAGCCCCGGCCTCGGGGTCGACCGCCGCAACGCGAACCGGGAAGGTTAGCCAATCCCCAAGCTACTCCTCCCGCTTCCTGTTCTTCTTCTACTGCCGCGACCACGGCGCCACCCGTTGCCGGACGACAGAGACGGCCGCTGCCTTTAGCCGGCGGCTAGCTACTGGTGGCTAGCGTTGCCGGTTCAGTGGTTGTTGTTGTTTTCCAGTCTGGAGTTTTCCACCGGAGTGACGCCTCGTTCGCGTCTTAAAGAGTCAGGCAGGAAATCAAAGATCCTCGTTAACAAGTGTTGAAGTCTCAGAATGATTCTCAGTTTGAATTAATTGTTTGAAATTTAAATAAGAAACAAGGTCAATTGTCTTTTACATAAATTTGGTATATTTTTTAGTTGTTTAACTTCAGCTGAGATTTCAGAAATTGAATTTTCTAAATTTTGTTGTTTCTAAATTTCTGCTCTGAAGCTCTTCTTCCTCTGCAGGAGCTTCGTACTTCAGGAGTCTAAAAATCAAAATGTTTAGCTGGACTGTGGCCGACCCTTTCAGAATAAAAGCAGAAAGGACAAGCGTCACTGGCCGGACTGATGGAGGAGGGGGTGGGCGAGGGGCGAGCGAGCAAGGTAGAACTAAAGCAGAGAGAGAGAGAGAGAGCTGCCAGCGAACTGTTTCTGGCTCTTTGAGGAGGTGGGGCAGGTGGGGGGGTGGCCTCTGGACTATATCCAATGAGAGGGTTGGGTGTGTCAGGGGCGTGGCCTCTGGACTGTATCCAATGAGCAGGTGTGGTGTGTCCGAGGGGGCGGAGTTTCTCCACCTGTTCAAACAAGGTAAATTACAGAATTAGAGGAAAAGACGGACTCGATAAAAATAAATAAATCTGCTCGGACTGAAAAAATGATGACCTCCCTCCTCCCTCCTCCCCCCTCCATGAAAGGACAGTTAAATAATCCTCCACCCTCCCCAACACACACACACTGAGTCAGGACTGAGCTCATTGTTAACCACAAACTGCTGATGTTTATTGGTGTGTGTGTGTGTTTGTGAACTGAATATAAAGTGTGTGTGGGAGGAGGAGGAGGAGGAGGAGGAGGAGGGGAAATAAAAATAGAAGCATCCAGAACGACGGAGCAACAGAAAGGTTTCTGTTTAAAGGACTGGTGCTGGTCTGGAGGGGGCGGGGCTGGGCCGGAGGGGGCGGGCTTTGTGTAATGATTGACAGGACTGCACCATCATCATCATCATCATCACCCCCCTCCACCCTTTCAAAATAAGAGGGTTTGTTTAAAAAAAGCCTTTACATGGACTGATGAGGAGAAAAACTGTTTTTATAATCAAAAGTGTTGTTGACACATTCAGACAAGCCCCTCCCACATTTGCAAGACCGGTATGTTGTCCCTTTAAGAGACTTCTTCTTTGTTTGTTGTTTTATTGTGTGTGTGAAGCAAACATTTGTCAAAATGATGTCACAGATGAGTCAGAACACAAGTTGCATACATATGGACCAGAACAAAACCTCCCTCAGAGCCTCGGGATGGACCACCAAGACCACCACAGAGACAAAGACAGCAAGTGTAGTATCAACAGAGGAGGAGCAGGGGACGGGTGGAGGACCGGTAGGCAGGACCAGTAGGCAGGTGGAGGACTGGTAGGCAGGTGGAGGACTGGCAGGCAGGACCAGTAGGCAGGTGGAGGACCGGCAGGCAGGACCAGTAGGCAGGTGGAGGACTGGTAGGCAGGACCAGTAGGCAGGTGGAGGACCGGCAGGCAGGACCAGTAGGCAGGTGGAGGACTGGTAGCCAGGTGGAGGACCGGTAGGCAGGACCAGTAGGCAGGTGGAGGACCGGCAGGCAGGACCAGTAGGCAGGTGGAGGACTGGTAGCCAGGTGGAGGACCAGTAGGCAGGTGGAGGACTGGTAGCCAGGTGGAGGACCGGTAGGCAGGACCAGAAGGCAGGTGGAGGACCGGCAGGCAGGACCAGTAGGCAGGTGGAGGACTGGTAGCCAGGTGGAGGACCAGTAGGCAGGTGGAGGACTGGTAGCCAGGTGGAGGACCAGTAGCCAGGACCAGTAGTCAGGTGGAGGACCAGTAGGCAGGACCAGTAGTCAGGTGGAGGACCAGTAGGCAGGACCAGTAGGCAGGTGGAGGACCAGTAGGCAGGACCAGTAGGCAGGTGGAGGACTGGTAGCCAGGTGGAGGACCGGTAGGCAGGACCAGTAGGCAGGTGGAGGACCGGCAGGCAGGACCAGTAGGCAGGTGGAGGACTGGTAGCCAGGTGGAGGACCAGTAGCCAGGTGGAGGACTGGTAGCCAGGTGGAGGACCAGTAGCCAGGTGGAGGACCAGTAGGCAGGACCAGTAGTCAGGTGGAGGACCAGTAGGCAGGACCAGTAGGCAGGTGGAGGACTGGTAGCCAGGACCAGTAGTCAGGTGGAGGACCAGTAGCCAGGACCAGTAGTCAGGTTGAGGACCAGTAGGCAGGACCAGTAGTCAGGTGGAGGACCAGTAGGCAGGACCAGTAGGCAGGTGGAGGACTGGTAGCCAGGTGGAGGACCGGTAGGCAGGACCAGTAGCCAGGTGGAGGACCAGTAGGCAGGACCAGTAGTCAGGTGGAGGACCAGTAGGCAGGACCAGTAGTCAGGTGGAGGACCAGTAGGCAGGACCAGTAGTCAGGTGGAGGACCAGTAGGCAGGACCAGTAGGCAGGTGGAGGACTGGTAGCCAGGTGGAGGACCGGTAGGCAGGACCAGTAGCCAGGTGGAGGACCGGTAGCCAGGTGGAGGACCAGTAGCCAGGTGGAGAACCGGTAGGCAGGACCAGTAGCCAGGTGGCGGACAGGTAGGCAGGACCAGTAGCCAGGTGGAGGACCAGTAGGCAGGACCAGTAGGCAGGTGGAGGACCGGTAGGAAGGACCAGTAGGCAGGTGGAGGACCGGTAGGCAGGACCAGTAGCCAGGTGGAGGACCAGTAGGCAGGTGGAGGACCAGTAGGCAGGACCAGTAGGCAGGTGGAGGACCAGTAGCCAGGTGGAGGACCGGTAGGCAGGACCAGTAGGCAGGTGGAGGACCAGTAGGCAGGACCAGTAGCCAGGTGGAGGACCAGTAGGCAGGTGGAGGACCAGTAGCCAGGTGGAGGACCAGTAGGCAGGACCAGTAGGCAGGTGGAGGACCGGTAGGCAGGACCAGTAGTCAGGTGGAGGACCGGTAGGCAGGTGGAGGACCAGTAGCCAGGTGGAGGACCAGTAGGCAGGACCAGTAGGCAGGTGGAGGACCGGTAGGCAGGACCAGTAGCCAGGTGGAGGACCAGTAGGCAGGTGGAGGACCGGTAGGCAGGTGGAGGACCAGTAGGCAGGACCAGTAGACAGGTGGAGGACCAGTAGGCAGGACCAGTAGCCAGGTGGAGGACCGGTAGGCAGGACCAGTAGCCAGGTGGAGGACCAGTAGGCAGGTGGAGGACCGGTAGGCAGGTGGAGGACCAGTAGGCAGGACCAGTAGCCAGGTGGAGGACCAGTAGACAGGTGGAGGACCAGTAGCCAGGTGGAGGACCAGTAGGCAGGACCAGTAGCCAGGTGGAGGACCAGTAGCCAGGTGGAGGACCAGTAGCCAGGTGGAGGACCAGTAGGCAGGACCAGTAGCCAGGTGGAGGACCGGTAGGCAGGACCAGTAGCCAGGTGGAGGACCAGTAGCCAGGTGGAGGACCAGTAGGCAGGACCAGTAGCCAGGTGGAGGACCGGTAGGCAGGACCAGTAGCCAGGTGGAGGACCGGTAGGCAGGACCAGTAGCCAGGTGGAGGACCAGTAGCCAGGTGGAGGACCAGTAGGCAGGACCAGTAGCCAGGTGGAGGACCGGTAGGCAGGACCAGTAGCCAGGTGGAGGACCAGTAGCCAGGTGGAGGACCGGTAGGCAGGACCAGTAGCCAGGTGGAGGACCGGTAGGCAGGACCAGTAGCCAGGTGGAGGACCAGTAGGCAGGACCAGTAGCCAGGTGGAGGACCGGTAGGCAGGACCAGTAGCCAGGTGGAGGACCAGTAGCCAGGTGGAGGACCGGTAGGCAGGACCAGTAGCCAGGTGGAGGACCAGTAGGCAGGACCGGTAGGCAGGACCAGTAGCCAGGTGGAGGACTGGTAGGCAGGTATAAAACACATGTTCCTTTGCAGTGTGAGACAGGTGTGTAGCTGACTGCAGGTGTTTGTTTGGAGCTAATGTTAAATGTAAACACCTGGTCTCACCTGTGATGACAGCTAGATGACTCAGAACCTTCATCTTGTATTAGTTGTTGTAAAAACACACCTGATGACCTGATGACTTGATTTGGGGGAATTTTCTTCTTCTTCTGTTTGAGTTTGACCTGCGTGAGTCCTCCAGTGTGTATTAATGTGTGTGTGTGTGTGTACTGTGTGTATGTGTTTGTCTTACTGATTGACTTGTCTACGTAGGCGTCGCCCTGAAGAGTACGACCTTCACGGCAGGAAGCGACCGCGAGCCGACGGTCCGCCTGACTTCAACCAGCGAGCAGGTCGTTAATCTGAAACTGCCAGTCTGCAGTTTATTTTAATGTCTGATGATAAATGAGACCTCGTTATGTGTTGATGTAAACACAGCTGACCTCTCTGTGTAATCACACTCTTACTGTAAAAGTTCAACACTTTTTTATTTTGAAATCAACACTTGAGTTAAAATATTTTTTTGAAATATTTTTTCTGAAGTTATTTTCAGTTTTTCTATCTTGAGCTGTTTTTTGCGTTGAAGGTCTGAACATTTAAAGGTGACTCAGTGTTCTGACCCGTTCGTGCTGCTCAGCTCAGAATCTGTTCACATTTAACACAAGAGTTTAATCTGTTTGCAGGGTTCATCCAGGACCTTCGGAACCAGCCGGTGGACAGGTGAGAAACACTTTGTCACTCACCTGGAACAGGTCAAAGGAAGTAGGCGGGGCCACAGCAGTATTCACCAGTAAAACGTGACCAACACACAAAATGACAAAAGCTTTAAAGATAAAATTATTCTTATGTAATTTTTTGTTTTCAGACGATTCTCCAGCGTAAGACGAGACGTGTTTCTCAACGGGGTGAGTCGCTAGCATGTTAGCATTGCTCCATCTATACATGTTAGCATGTTAGCCTAGCTCCATCTATACATGTTAGCATGTTAGCCTAGCTCCATCTATACATGTTAGCATGTTAGCCTAGCTTCATCTTAACGTGTGTGTGTGTGTGTGTGTGGAGGTGCTCACCTGTGCTTCCTGTTTCAGTCTTATAACGACTACATGAGGGACTACCACCACAGCGTTGGTCCTCCGGCTCCGTGGCAGACTCTGGTGAGAGACTCTGTTATTAATCCTGTTTACTGATTGATCAGGTTATTGACAACAACTCATATAATGTCATGTACTTGTCCTCAGGCGGCGTACCCTGGCGTGGAGCAACCGCCCCCACATCACCCCCCCTACTACCATCACAGCCACCCCCCGCCCCCCCCCTCACCAGGCCTACCATCACCACCACCACCCCCCTTTACCGCCACACGAGGCTCCGCCCCCCCGCTTCAGAGACAAACAGCGAGCGCCGCAACATCGCGCCTTTACCTCCAGCCCAGTGAGTCTCTGGTTTCTACTGAGATACTACTGACTGCAGTGACTTCCTGTCTTTGACTTTTCTGTGTCTCTGACTTTCTGTCTCCCTGACTTCCTGTCTGTTTGATAGATTGATGATGAGACCTGATGTTTGCCTCTGAAGGATCACTAGTCTTATTGATCTTTTTTGTTTGTTTGTTTCCCCAACATGCAGCATGACTACGACATGCGTGTGGACGACTTCCTGCGGCGGACGCAGGCGGTAGTGAGCAGTCGGCGTGAGCGTGAAAGACAGCGTGAACGCGACCGTGGTGGACCACGCCGCGAGAGAGAGAGGGAGCGAGCAAGGGACAGAGACAGAGAGAGAGAGAGGGACAAGGAGAGGGGGCGGTACCGAAGGTGATCTGATGACATCATATCCTGTCAGCCTGTAGAGGCTTTTATTGTGACAGTCAGCAGTGGTTTGGACGGTTTCCTGTTTTTGTTCTTTTTGTTGATTATGAATAAAAATTTAAACAAGCTTCATGATGACATCATCAGTTTTTATGTGAATTAAAACAAAAAATGTGTTTTTTGGTGAGTTTGATCCAAACTTTTATTTTGATGATCCTTCTTTTTTACAGTGTAATCTCTCCTTAGCATTCACTCTTAATTTCCCAGAATCCTCTTTGTGGGTAGCCAACATGAGGGACGTGGCCTCTGAAAGGTTGCGTGATGATGATCAGCAGGACATTTATTAGATTTTTCTCCAATCATTGCTTCTTTTATTGAAAAAGGTTCAGACTCCGGATTTTATTTTAAACAATTTTAGATGATTTTTGTGAAATAAAAACATGTCCAGCTTTGTTTATTTATTTCTCTTTTTAGTTTTATTTTGTATTTCACTTCCTGTACAGACTCTATAAAAACATTTAAAGAGTCTCCGTGTTTTTGTTTTTACTCTTTGACTCCTGCTGCCATTTTTTAATACATTGAAAGAAATTTTGCTTCATGTAAAACTCAAATGTTGTTTTTCATTTTGCTGCTTCTGACTGATTGGTTGTTACCGTGGTGACCAAAAGTCCAGCTGATCAGTTTTATTGTGTGATTGATCTGATCTGTGTTAAAAGACTGTTTGAAAATGAAACTTTATTATTTTCCTGTTTTTGAGCGGAAGGGGCGGAGCTTCTGTTTGTTTTTGTACAAAATAAAAAATAACACCTGAAATCAGCTGATTTGGGTTTTTGTGTGAAAATAAAGTTACTGGGAATACATATGTTGTAATCTGATTACCTTCAAAAGTCAGGGTTTCCACGGGTTCTTAAAAAGTCTCAAATTTGACGATCTCAATTTTAGGCCTTAAAAAGTCTTAAATACGCCCATATTTTGCACATAGGTCTTAGATTACATTTAGTTAGGTCTTAAATATGAACATTCATTTACTGCTTCCGTCGTCGCCTTTTATTTATTTGTTTGTTTTTTTTTGTTTTTGTTTCAGGGAAATGTGTTGTGAGACTCACAGTCGGCTCAGTGCGTTCTTCTTCTGTCTGAAGAATGAAGGAACGTAAGAGGCATTTTGCCAACAGCCCGGTCGGAATTTATCGCCGCACACTTCATCAGTTCCGGAAAGACTTCGACTGTGGAATCTGCTACAACTATGTGAAAGTGTATTTAACAAGTGTTGGCTTGAACATCCAGAATTCAGTTGGTTAAAAGCCGTACTTGATAATGAATCTGAAGCGCAGTGCACGCGCTGCAAGAGGACCCTCACATTGGCCACACTCGGTGTGAAAGCGCTGGTGTCGCACACAAAATCGGAAAAACACCGGTTAGCTTCTAAAAGTCTCCAGTGAAGTGATGCTATCACACACTGCTGTACGCCTTAGTCACCAGTGCCCGGTCTAAGTTCGTCCACTTCTGCTCGACCCGAACTCTGACGTCTCGAAGTCAAGCGACATTCAAACCTTCTTCATCTCAACTCTGACGATGAAATCGGGGGTGCTTTGGATTTTGAGCACCGTGTGTGTGTGTGTGTGTGTGTGTGTGCGCCCCCCCTAACCCGCAAAATAAATAATAAAGAAAAAAATATAAAGAAAAAAACAGGGCTATTATAGTTAATAAATTAAATTCCCAGATAAAAACTAAACTAAAGCTACTTCATCACTTGTTAGACTAATTCAAACTAAACTTAAATAAAAAGCAAACTGAAAAAACAAATTAAAATAAAAACTAATGACATTTTAAAACTATAATAACTGTGCAATTGCTCTGTGAATGGCAATAGATTTAGTTATTTTTTAAAGTAATTCGGGGACTTTATTTTTCCTTGCTTTTTCGTTCTTCGTGTAGGTCTTAAATTTCGTTGAAAGTGGTCTTAAAAAGTCTTAAATTTGACTTGTTCAAGCCTGCAGAAACCCGGAAAAGTACTCAGACTTCTACCAAAGACGATTAGTTTGGACAGGAGCAGCTGTGTGACGACACTGAACAGTTTGTTTACTTAATAAGGGTGGCTGTGGCTCAGTGGGTAGAGCAGGTCGTCTAGTGATCAGAAGGTCACTGGTTCGAATCTCGGCTCCCCTAGCTGTATGTTGAAGTGTCCTTGAGCAAGATACTGAACCCCAAACTGCTCCTGATAAACAGTAGGCCTGCCTTGCATGGCAGCCGCCGCCATCAGTGTGTGAATGTGTGTGTGAATGTGGCACGTATTGTAAAGCGCTCTAGAATGCAAGACCATTTCCAAACAAAATAATGTTTATTTCTGACTTGTTTGCTCTTCTGTCCGCAGCGTGGCGACGGAGAGGCGACAGTGAAGCTGACAGTGTTGGTTTGTTTACATGAAGGATCTGAAATATTCCATTATTAGTATTAATTCATCTCATTCTTCTCTCTTCGTCGCCGGCTGAGGCATCGCAGGAAGAAGCGGATGCCGCTCCAGACAATGGTGGTGGCGGTCAGCGTGGCGGTCAGCATGGCGCCCAGCAGGGTGGCGCCAGTGTCCAAGCTGTAATACTGGAACCAGGTCAGGTCATGTGACGCCAGCCGCAGGTGTCGTGCTCCACCGTGTCGCATCACAAACTCCACCCAGAAGACAGCGGTGCTCAGGGGCGCCACCGGCTGGTCACGATGAAGCACTGACAGCCGCTCCATGCTGGACTTGTAGCTGAGCATCATGGGGGGAAAAACAGGTCATATTGATGTTTTATTAAGTGTTAACAATCTTTTATTGTGAAAGGGCCCAGGGAAAGACAGGAAATCAATTTTATTCAACAATGTGAATGTGAATTGAAACTTCCATACGTTCGTCCGCAGCGCAATGCATGATGGTAAATATTGCTTAGTTAGTGACCATCAGTTGTACACTACTTTTCGCAATGCATTGTGGGATACTTTGAGTCACTATATAGGGTATAATATTTCCCACTAGACATTCGGACAGAACTACAAAATGGCGTAGTCACTATATAGGGAGCAGTGAGTGATTTCGGACACAGACTGTTTAGAAACATTCAAGCTAAAGCTTCCTGTGACATCACTCTCACCTCGGCTCGTTAATGACAGCGAGCAGCGCCTCTGTCAGCTCGTCGGAGGTCAGAAGGTTGAAGTTTAGGACGATGGCGGCACCGCGGCGACTCAGACGGGCGAGGTTATCGGGCTGATCCCCGAACAGTGGGATTCCGACTAGCGGCACACCGTGATACACGGCCTCATACAGACCGTTAGTGCCGCCGTGCGTCACAAACGCTTTTGTCTTTGGGTGACCTGAGAAGGAGGAAACATTGGGCTTTTATTGTGAAAGGACTGTAAAACCAGAAGAATCAAATCCATCTAAATTCACAATGTGGCTGTGGCTCAGGGGCAGACGCAGCGCCTCCATCAGAAGGTCGCTGGTTTGATTCCCCTGGTCTGCTTGTTGAAGTGTCCTTGGGCAAGAAACTGAACCCCAAACTGCTCCTGATGCTCGTCCATCACCCCGTCCCAGCTCCACCTCCTGCTGCCTCCTGCTCCACCTCCTGCTGCCTCCTGCTCCACCTCCTGCTGCTTCCTGCCCACCTCCTGCTGCTTCCTGCTCCACCTCCTGCCCCACCTCCTGCTGCTTCCTGCCCCACCTCCTGCTGCCTCCTGCTCCACCTCCTGCCCACCTCCTGCTCCACCTCCTGCCCACCTCCTGCTGCTTCCTGCCCCACCTCCTGCTGCTTCCTGCTCCACCTCCTGCTCCACCTCCTGCTGCTTCCTGCCCCACCTCCTGCTGCCTCCTGCTCCACCTCCTGCCCCACCTCCTGCTCCACCTCCTGCCCCACCTCCTGCTGCTTCCTGCCCCACCTCCTGCTGCCTCCTGCTCCACCTCCTGCCCCACCTCCTGCTGCTTCCTGCCCACCTCCTGCTGCTTCCTGCCCCACCTCCTGCTGCTTCCTGCCCCACCTCCTGCTGCCTCCTGCTCCACCTCCTGCTGCTTCCTGCTCCCAACTCTCCTGCTGGCCGGTCCTGCTCCACCTCCTGCTGCCCATGCCTGCTCCACCTCCTGCTGCTTCTCCTGCTCCACCTCCTGCTGCCTCCTGCTCCACCTCCTGCTGCTTCCTGCTCCACCTCCTGCCCCACCTCCTGCTGCCTCCTGCTCCACCTCCTGCTGCTTCCTGCTCCACCTCCTGCTGCCTCCTGCTCCACCTCCTGCCCCTCCTGCTGCTCTACTCCTGCTCCCTCCTGCTCCACCTCCCTCCTGCTGCCTCCTGCTCCACCTCCTGCTGCCTCCTGCTCCACCTCCTGCTGCCTCCTGCTCCACCTCCTGCTGCTTCCTGCTCTGCTCTG